>NW_027512411.1:300000-527298 GCF_048772815.1 Callospermophilus lateralis
TTCACTATCTTCTAATTTATTGGTGTATAAGGATTCAAAATAATTTCTGATTATCTTCTGTATTTCAGAAGTGTCTGTTGTGATTTGCCATTTTCATCCAGTATGATAGTAATTTGAGTTCTCTCTCTTCTTCTCTTTGTTAACATGGCTAAGAGTCTGTCAATTTTATTTATTTTTCAACTTTTAGTATTGTCAAATTTTTCAATTGATTCTTTTGTTTTGATTTTATTAATTTCAGCTCTGATTTTAATTATTTCTTGCCTTCTACTTCTTTTGCTGTTGTTTTGCTCTTTTTTTTCTAGGATTTTGAAATGAACTATGAGATCATTTATTTGTTGTTTTTTTTTTCTTTTTTTAAGGAAAGAACTCCAAGCAATGAATTTTCCTCTTAGAACTGCTTTCAATGTGTCCCATAGATTCTGACATGTTCCGTCTGTCTTTTTCATTTATCTCTAAGAATTTTTTATTTTCCTCCTTGATGTCTTCTATAACCCATTGATCATTCAGTACGTATTGTTCATTCTCCAAGTGATGCATGAAGTTTCCTTCCTTCTTTTATTGTTGATTTTTCAGTTTCATTCCATTATGATCAGATAAGATGCCTGGTATTATCTATACTCCTTTATATTGTCTAAGAGTTGCCATGTGACATAATATATGATCTATTTTTGAGAGGTATCCATGTGCTGCTGAGAAAAAAGTGTAACTGCTTGATGTTGGGTGGTATATTCTATATATGTCTATTAAGTCTATGTTATTAATTGTGTTATTCAGTTCAATAGTTTCCTTATTCAACTTTTGTTTGGAAGATCTGTCCAGTAGTGAGAGAGGTGTGTTGAAGTCTCCCATGATTATTGTATTGTGGTCTATCAGACTCTTGAACTTGAGAAGAGTTTTTTTGATGAACATAGCTGAACCATTGTTTGGGGCATATATATTTATGATTGTTATGTCTTGTTGGTGTATGGTTCCCTTGAGCAGTATGTAGTGTCCCTCTTTATCCCTTTTGCTTAACTTTGGCTTGACATCTATTTTATTTGATCTGAGTATGGACACTCCTGCTTGTTTCCGAAGTCCATATGAGTGATATGATTTCTCCCAACCTTTCAACTTCAGTCTATGTTTCTCTTTTCCTATCAAATGCATCTCCTGCAGGCAGAAAATTGTTGGGTCTTCTTTCGTGATCCATTCTACTAGCCTGTGTCTCTTAATTGGTGAGTTTAAGCCATTAACATTTAGGGTTACTATTGAGATATGGGTTGTTATTCCAGCCATATTTGTTTATTTATGTTACTAACCATGTTTTTTTTTCCTCTTTGATTATTTTCCCCCCTTTACTGTACTACCTCCCACTGTTGGTTTTCATTGTTATTTTCCATTTTGTCTTCCTATAATGTTTTGCCAAGGATCTTTTGAAGAAAGGGTTTTCTAGCTGCAAATTCTTTTAACTTTTGTTTATCATGGAAGGTTTTAATTTTATCTTCCATCCTGAAGCTTAAGTTCGCTGGATACACAATTCTTGGTTGGAACCCAATTTCTTTCAGTGTTTGAAAAATGTTATTCCAGGATCTTCTAGCTTTCAGAGTCTGTGTTGAAAGATCAGCTGTTATCCTGATTGGTTTACCCCTAAATGTAATCTGCTTCCTTTCTCTTGTAGCTTTTAAAATTCTCTCTTTATTCTGTATGTTTGGCATCTTCATTATAATATGTCTAGGTCTTTATCTCTTATGATTTTGCACATTCGGCATCCTGTAGGCTTCTATGATTTGGGATTCTGTCTCATTCTTCATGTCTGGGAAGGTTTCTCATATTATTTCATTGAACAGATTGCTCATTCCTTTGTTTTGCACCTGTATACCTTCCTGTATCCCAATTACTCTTAAGTTTGGTCTCTTCATGTTATCCCATATTTCTTGGATTTTCTGCTCATGGTTTCTTAACAGTCTTGCTGAGCTGTCTATGTTCTTTTCAAGTTGAAATACTTTGTCTTCATTGTCTGATGTTCTATCTTCTACGTGATCTACTCTGCTGGTAGTATTCTCAATTGAGTTTTTAAGTTGGTTTATTGCTTCCTGCATTTCTATGATTTCTGTTTGTTTTTTTTTATAACCTCTATCTCCCTGTATAGTTGATCTTTTGCTTCTTGGATTTGTTTATGTAATTTATTGTTGAAGTGATCTTTCATTGTCTGATTTTGCTGTCTAATGTCTCCCTGTTGACTCAGATCATCGGAAGCAAGTATATCCTAAATTCTTTATCTGACATTCCATCTGCTGCAGATATTACCTCTTCTAATGTTGAGTTGACCTGCATTGCTTGTGGTCCTTTCTTTCCTTGTCTTTTCCTACTGTTCGCGTTTTTTTCTGTTTGGTGGAACTTTTGTGTTATTGAATTTTACCCCTAAATGTTTATATTGCTATTGTATTCATGAAAAGTCTCCCTCACAGGTGTGGGCGGTGGCTCTGCCCCTCCTCCAATTGGGGCAAAGTGCCTACCACACCAGCAGCCCTCTGGACCTGTTCTGCCGGTCGGTAGCCTGTCCGCCTACCTTGCAGGAGCGGGCAGTTGCTCTACCCCTCTTCGGGCGCTGGTCCTGTTCAGCCAGTGGGTCACAGGTCCACCTACCTTGCAGGCGCAGGTGTCGGCTCTGCCCCTCGGCGTGCCGCTGGGCCTCTTCTGTCTGTGGATTGCAGGGCTGTCTACATTGCAAGCGCGAGTGGCAGCTCTGCCCCTCCCTAAACCGGGGCGATATATCTACCAGGCTGGTAGGTTGCTGGATCTGTTCTGCCAGAGGGTGAGAGGTCCACCTGCTTTCCAGGCACGGGCAGTGGCTCGGCCCCTCCCCAAACCTGGTTATGTGTCTAGCACCGTGGCAGGACCTAGCGCCTGGTCTGTCGGTGTTCGCAGGTCTGCCTACTTCGCAGGCGCGGGGGCCGGCTCTGCCCCTCTGAAGGCAGCTGGGCATCTTCTGCCGGTGGGTCACAGGTTCACCTATCTAGAAGTTGCAAGGGGTGTCTCTGCCCCTCCGCGGGTTGCTGGGCCTGTTCTCCCTGTGGGTAGCATGTCCGCGTTCCTTGCAGGCACGCAGCGGCTCTGCCCAACCCCCAACCAGGGCGATGTGTTTTGTACGATTGCGGGCCGCTAGGCCTGTTCTACCGGTGGCTCGCAGGTCCGCCTACCTTACAGGCGCGGTTGGCAGCTCTGCCCCTCCCTTCTCCATGTGTTTTTAAAGTTAACAAATATGAGAATTCCTGTCTCCATTTCTCTGTACCCTATTCAGCACATGTATTTTTATATGCACATATAGAATCCTACCTGGTATCACACGTAGATACTTGTGAGGTTGCTGACTTGGCAAATACAAATTGTGAGAAGAGATCACTCCTCCTAAATGCTGTTGGAACTTACAAAACAAACTATGGGTGAGCTTCCTAGTTGAACAACATTATACTTAGATTGATGTTCAGAAAAGTGAAGATTTTTGGATTTGTGGATGATATATATTTCATGATGTATTTCGATTGGGATTTATATTGCTACTTTTTAATGTATACGTGTGTGTGTGTGTGTGTGTGTGTGTGTGCATATATATATGTATAAACTCTCCAGATTTTTCAAAATATGAAATGTATGTGTCTTATTATATACTCCCTAAATTCATTGATGTTAATGAATGTGGATTTTTATTAAACTTTTCATAAGAATATTCTCTGGAATATTAATCCACCTGAAATATATATTTGTTTCCTAGTACTGAAAGCTAACTTCAGTGAATGGTGCATACAAATCCTAATATTGCTACAGTAAATGACTCAGTTTAACATCAATGCAAATAGATTCCTATGGGACATGATATGTACTTTGACGTTCATTTTTATTCAAAACTGGTACATTAATATTTCTTCAGTTTTTGCACATAATAGAATACATTTTTTATTCACAAATTCACAAATTTATAGGATTTTTTTTCACTTTCAATTACTTCCTGCTTCAGAACATATGTATTCCCCCAGGTTTCGTGACTGTTGTTTTAATGAGACTTCTTTCCAAGCACATTATTTTTGATTTCCATAATCATTTTAGAAGCAAAACTCACAGACACTTCATGATAAACCATAACACTAATATTACCATTAGATGTATAACTGGTACGAATGAGTGTATGAATATCAATATAAGTTTTCCAGTATATATCCAGATATCAATTCAATCCATTATTTAAATTTTGAACCAGTTATATTATTTATTCACAGTATGGTCTATTCATGCATTATCTCTATATTCGTATAACACAGCCTATACCTATTTGTACCCACAATACTAAATTATATGTCTTCAAAATATTGCTCCCAGAAATGGTGGAAGAAATACTCATGTCATCTGATTTATATATACATTAATCACAGTAATATTGTGGAAACAAAAAGCAAGGTCACACTTATGATTGTACCAAATCCTAAATGGAAAGTGAGCATGGATTAAAAAAAAAAAATCCATATCCAGGTTGCCTAATGCTCTCAAAGTGAATCCTATTGGTGACTACATATTTGTTTCTTCCTGAAATTACATATTCAACTTCAACCCTGTTGAAAATGTCTAATCCTATCACTCACTTTATACTTGTCCTGATTTCCTAATGTCTCTATTGATATCTGATTTCCTGTATTTTTTCCCCAGTTTATCACTGTGACTGACTCTTCACATGTGCTGACATTTACTTTCAGTCTCTACTCAAAACCCTATTGCTAAAGATCTTTTGGTCCAAATTCTATACACACTCTTCATTCTAAACCTACCGAATATCTTCCTAATCCACCAACTATCCCTTTTGGACCAGATGTTCTCTTCGACATTCAATCATCCAAAAGACAAGATCCTATGCCACTGTATATCAATTTATCTGAGACACCTGTGCAGAACATAATTGAAAGCTAAGAATCCCAATCATTGGGCCAATTCCCTTCTGTCCTTCAAAAATTACCTAGATTTCTTTTTTCATACTTATATTTCACCTATATATTCTTGAAAATATCGCAAAATCCCAATACCATTATTCATCCCAGAGAATGATTCCTAACCAAAATGGAACCTGTTATTAACCTTAACCATACAATGTTCCCCCAATCTAACTTTACAGAAGAGGAGGGACAGAATTGGTCTTCCAATAGAGGAATGTAGGGGATCTTCCACCTCTGAGAACCTCAAAGTTCCATGCAGAAATGATCCCTGGAGAAGATTTAGGCAGCTATGAAGGACCTGAGAGAGCAAAAGTCATCTTCCATGGCAAACAACCCGGTCAGGATGAAGGGATGTGTCAGAATCAGCCTCACTCTTCTTAATGTAGAGAAGATGGACCAAACCAGGCCAGTGTGGACAGCTGTTCCCGGCTGCCTATGGTTGATATACAATTCTCAGTTGTGAAAGTATCACAGGAAATAGGGGCAGCCTCCATCTCATGGGAACCTTGGAAGCAAATTTTAGGACAAAGTGGTTTCCAAAGCAGTGACCTCATTCAGTTCACAAAGGAGGTGACCTTCCTCACTTCCTTGGTGATAGAACTCTCTGAACTTGGGATCCAGGAAGCCAGGCAACCAGAGGCAGTCCCAGTACCATTCCCAGTGGGCTCACTTATTTGGATTTACAAAGAACAGAGTCAGTCTTTCTTGGTACCTACTGATGTGAGAATGGCCAAATTTCAGGAGAGCTCAGAAGAGGGGCCTTTCCTGAGAAAGCAGGTAGTTGCTCACAGCTGGCTCCTGACCACTTCGCAGATTTGGCCAAGGAGACCAGATCTGAGACAGGACAGGACATTTCAGGGAACATAATAAGGCCCACAAGTCAGAGGACACTCCGGATTGTCACAGACCTCTTTGGGGGAAGGAGGTGCCTTTGTGGGTGTGAGTGTGAGTTTGTGATTTTGTCTCATGTTCTAAGAATAGGTAAAAAAGGTGGTTTGTTTGGTTTGGAGTGGACTGTTCCTAGTAAGTCGTTTCACAAAGTGAGTGTTTCTATGTCTGTGTATCCCACTCTGTCCGTGGTTGTCGACATTTGAAAAGAGAATTCATCAATGGATGTGTCCTGTTTAGTAGAATCCTTCCCAGCATTCATCCTGCCCAATTGATGAATGGACTGTGGCTTCCCTTATGGATGGAAAACACCTACTAATTTCCTAAGTTCCTGTTTTCTTCCTAAATCTGGCCACTCTCCAGAATAGGCTCATGGTTTTGTGTCCAAGATATGTACCACCTCCAAGCTCTGTGACAAGGTCATGTAGTGGATAGCTAAAGGGAATGGCTAGCATCTCAAAAAACTCAGATATCTGTGTGACCAGGAAAGCCTCAGTGGAGAAACTCTGCTTTGGGCCTTTTGCTAACCAATTCTTCTCTTCCACTGAATGTGAGGAAGGTCTTGGCCTCAGGACACAGTTTGTGAAGCCTGAAGAAAACAGTTTTAAAATGGAATTAAATGGGCATCACCTGTGGCTCTTTGTTAATTGCTTTGGAAATGGATGTGTCTGAATCAGTCTCTTGGCCCTGTGTTAGGCTGTGGCTTAGGTTCTCAGCACCTGATGGATCTAAAGAATGATCCCATGTGTGCATCCAAAACCAAAATGGGAAAAAGATCAGTCATTGTTGATGAAGTCTCTCGCCTTCCTCTGTTAGGTTCCTTACCACCATCAAGTGAGAATAGGGATCCTTTGAATCAAATGACTTCTTCAAAGCCCTGCAAAGGCAATTGCATACATGCTTGTGTTTTCTCATGACTCCACATCACATAAAAAATCTATACCGACAGTCAGTAGGCCTCAAATTGGAGAAGCAGAGCAGTAATACTGGAAGGCATATTTGATCCCTCCTGGTTCACAGGAAGGGTGTACAATCCACCCTGACTTTAGGAAAATGATGGGCAAGCGAGCTTATTTGGACACTGTGTTGGGCTGCGCCCCTCATGGAAACATCCAGCCAGAGATTATGAGGAGTGTCTATATGGAAGAAGATGAGGGCCATGTGGGAGTGTTTTGGTTTTAACTGTGGTTATTTGTGTGGCAGTTGGAAGCGATGACTGGGTCCACCTGGGCTTGAACTCTGGTGTGATACCCCATAGAGACTGAGTCCTGGAACTGACCTCAGAGAAGTATTGCCATGAATTGTGTTGGGATATTAGGAGGCCACACATAGGAGTCGCCATTGGAAACAGAGATCAATTCCCAGGGTGGCTTTCCACAGAGCACTGGGAATCTCAGCCAGGGTATCACATAATTTTATTCTGAAACACTTGGCAGCCATAGTTGAGAGTCAAAACACAAATGCACTTAACATTGTAGACTTCAATGGGCCTGGCTTCATGTGGCATTTTGGCCACTTTTTTAGAAGCCTTAGCAGTTAGAGTTCTCCAGAGGTTTCATTGAAATGAGCTTCTTCACCATTTAATGATTACTGAATTAAATGAAACACTCAGTGACTCCAACCTCAACCTTGAAAGATGGGCTCGATAAATACCATTAAATTTTTGAAATTCCCATATCTAGGAGGCAGTGGAGAACCATTGGATATCCTGTTGGTGATCATGAGTGTACCAGACAGTGCCTTGTTTTTCTGGGTTTCACGAAAATGATGTAGAACAGAGATGCCAGTAAGTTGGAGCCTGCTGAATAGTGGACCTAGAGCAAAGGTGGGCATGTGTGAGATAAAATATCTGTGGTGCTTCTATCTGGATTTGCCAATGGCTTCCAAATGCCTTGTGACTGACATGGTGTATCCAGCAGACCATTATATGTAAATGATTCTTGTTATATGGATAAGTTTCAGGGCAATGTTCAAAATCAGGTTGCTATGGTCAGGGTGGCAAGCTATGTTGGAAAGAAGCCTGGTTTGTGCATTCTCCTGCAGACCCTGTTCCACCACACATGACAGAACTCCCTCCAGCACTGTGTCCCAGTTAAATTCCTTGTATTTCGTGAAGCAAATACTGAACTCCCAGTGCAGCAGCAAAAAACATCACAAAAATTGGAGGATGATCAAATGGCTTCAGAGTCCACATGAGGAGACACTGAGCCCCAAGTGGCCACAGTTGACCCAGAAAGAGAGAATTCATCAATGCTGCCTCATTTTCATTGGTAAATAAGAAAGCATCTACTCCAGGTCACATAGATGCAGACCCAGCTTTTATGGTCTCACTAAAAACGAAGCTAAAGCTCCTGACAACAACATATATTTCAAGAGCCCAACATCTGAGGCAGTTTTTCCAGAAGTCTTTAGGATAGCAGAGCTCCATGTTTGTGGAGTGTTTACATTGTCCCTTACTTTTGGAAACTCCCCTTCTACCTGCAAGGTTGTGAACTCCTGAGCATATTCAATTCCAGATATGTACTCACAGATTTTCTTACTCATCTTCTCTACATGTGTTACTTGGGACGAAGTTAAGGTCAAGGCATTGTTCTGGATGAGAGTCGGAAGATTTTTGTGTAGCACATATTTGCATACACATTGGATTCATTTTCCAATTTTCCTTTCGAAATACTGAATCCCTGACACTAACCCATACCCTACAAGACTCTGACAACTAATCCTAACTTGATGGAGAAAAGTAACCCAAACAGAATAGAAATACAAACACATCAGAGGAGCCATGGTGTACCGTTGGAATTGCCTTTTCCATTATATAGGGTAGGAGTTATAAATCTAGTCAATTTTTTTGTTGAAAGAGTTGTCCATGTATTTTTAAACTTATCAAATATGTGAATTCCTGTCTCCCCCATTTCTCTGTATCCTATTCAGCACATATATTTTTATATGCACAAATAGAATTGTACCTTGTATCACACATATATTCTTCTGAGGTGGCTGACTTGGCAGATACAAATTGTGAGAAAAGTTCAGTCCTCCTAAACGCTGTTGGAACTGAAAATTCAACCTATGGGTGAGCTTTCTAGTTGAACAACATTATACATAAATCCATGTTCAGTAAAATGAATATTTTTGAATACGTGGATGATATATATTTCATGATGAATTTCGATTGGCATATATATTGCTAGTTTTTAATGTCTGTGTGTGTTTGTGTGTGTGTGTGTGTGTAGATATAGATATAGATATAGATATAGATATAGATATAGATATACACTGTCAAGATTTTTCAAAATATGAAATATATGTATATTTTGGCCACTCTTTGGGAAGCCTTACATGTGAGAGTTCTCTAGAGCTTTCATTGAAATGAGGTTCCTCAACATTTAATGGTTCCTGAATGAATTGAAACCCACAGTGCCTCCAACTTCATCCTTGAAAAATTGCTCCATAAATACCTTGAAATTCCCCTGACCAGGTGGCACTGGAGAACCTTTGGATTATTGTTGCTGATCATGAGTGTACCAGACAGTGCCTTGACTGACTGGGTTTCACGAAAATTGTGTAGAACAGAGATGTAAGTAAGTTGGAGAGTGCTGAGAAGTGGGCCCAGAGCTGTGGTGTGCAGGTGTATAATAAAATATCTGTGGTGGGGCCATGTGAGTCTGCCATTAACTTCTAAATGGCTTGTGGCTTACATGGTGCAGCTAGCAGACCCTTATATGTAAAGGCATCTTGTTATAAGGAAAGGTTTCAGGACAATGTTCAGAATCAGTTTGCTATGGACAATGTTGCAAGTTATGTGCGATAGAAGCCTGGTTGGTGAATTCTCCTGTAGACCCTGACCCTCCACACGTGACAGAACTCGCTCCAGCACTGTGTCCCAGTTGAACTCCTTGTATTTCATGAAGGAAATACCAAAAGCCCAGTGCAGCAGCAAGAAACACCACGAAAATTGTAGGATGACCAATTGGCTTCACAGTCAAGACGGGGAGACACTTAGCCCTCCGTGGCCACAGTTTACCTTCAAAGGTAGGATTGAACACTGCTGCCTCATGTTCTTTTGAAAATAAGAAACCATGTCCTCCAGGTCAGATAAATGAAGACCCATCTTTGATGGTATCACTACAAAGGAAGCTAAAGCTCCTGAAAAGAAAATATATTTCAAGTGCCCAACCTCAGAGGCAGTTTCTCAAGAAGTCTTTAGGCCAGCAGAGTTCCATGATTGTGGACTGTTTATTCTGTCCCTTAATTTTGAAAACTCCTCTAAAATGTCCAAGCTTGTGAACTCCTGAGCATTTTCCATTCCAGATATGTATTCACAGATTTTCTAACTCTTGTCCTCTAATTGTGTCTTACTTGGGGTGAAGGTAATGTCAAGGCATTGCTCTGAATGAGAGTGCAAAGATTTTTTGTAGTGCATATTTGCGTAAACAATGGATTCATTTTTCTTTATTTTCATTTGAATTACTGAATCCATGACACTAAAGCATACCCTACTAGACTCTGACTACTAATGCTAATATGATGGAGAAAAATAACCCAAACAGAATAGAAATACAAGCAATTCAGAGGAGGCATAGTGTATAGTTGGACTTGCCTTTTGCATGATAAAGGGTAGTTGTTAAAAATCTGGTTAATTTTTAATTGAAATAGTTCTCCATGTGTTTTGAAAGGTATCAGATATGTGAATTCCTGTCTCCCTTTCTCTGTTGCCTACTCAGCACATGTATTTTTATATGCACAAATAGAATCCTACCTGGTACCACACGTACATTATTGTGAGGTGGCTGACTAGGCAGATACAAATTTTGAGAAGAGATCACTCCTCCTAAACGCTGTAGGAACTGAAAATTCAACATTTGCGTGAGCTTCCTAGTTGAACAACATTACACATAAATCCATGTTCAGTAAAATAAAGATTTTTGGATCTGTGTATGATATGTATTTCATGATGAATTTTGATTGGCATATATATTGCTACTTTTTAATATCTCTGTATGTGTTTTGTGAAAAATCTACACTAAATAGATTATTCAAAATATGAAATATATGTGTCTTATTATACACTCCTTAATTTCATTCATGTTCATGTATGAGACCAAGGCTCATGCAACAGCAAAAGACATTTATTGAGGATCCAATCCAGCATGCTGGTGCTCTGTGCTCACTCAAGAAGGGAGAGCAGCCCAGATCCCCGAGCAGGGGTTGAGCAGTGCTTAAGTACACGATTTGGGGAGTGTGAGACTTTACATATATCACAGTCTCCTTTAGCAAATCATCATACACTGTGGGAAAATGAAACAACAAATCCTAAACATGATTAGTTCATTCATTGGCTTGAACACGTCAGGCGGGAGTGATAGGTCAATTCTAAAGTGGGGTACACATTGAAATTGATTGATTTAGGCCCTGCGATGCATATGTGGTAGGCCACACAGGGTCCTAGGTTATTAAACAACCAGGCGGTCAGGGGGAATATTTACTAGGCAGTCCAGAAATTGTCCTACAATTTACAGGAATTTCAGGTTTTGCGTGTAGCATGGAAACTTAAAAATACCTGGTCCTTTACATTTTAAACCAGGCCTTGAAGATTAGAAACTTTACAACACCCGGTCTTTTACACTTTAACTTTAACACTTTAATTTCAATTTCTTTTACCCTTACAGATCACTCCTGGTTCAGAAGAAGGGTGTCCAAGCCACCCTGACTTTAGGCAAATGAGGGGCAAGGGAGCTTATTTTGGACACTGTCTTGGGCTGTGCCCCTCATGGAAACCTCCAGCCATATGTTATGATGATTGTCTTTATGGAAGAAGATGAGGGCCATGTAGGAGTGTTTTGGTTTTAATTGTGGTCATTTGTGTGGTGGTTGGAAGAGATGACTTGGTCCACCAGGGCTTGAACTCTGCTCTGATACTCCTTAGAGCCTGAGTTCTGGAACTCACCTGAGAGAAGTATTGCCTTGAATTGTGTTGGGATTATAGGAGGCCACACATGAGATTAGCCCTTGGAAACTGAGATCTAGGCCCAGGGTGGCTTTCCACTGAGCACTGGGAATCTCAGCCAGGATAACACATGATTTTTTTACTGAAAGACTTGGAAGTCATAGTTGACACTCAAAACACACATGTACCTCACATTGTAGACCTCAATGAGCCTGGCTTCATGTGACCTTCTGGCCACTCTTTGGGAAGCCTTGTCTCTGAGAGTTCTCCAGAGCTTTCATTGAAATGAGCTTACTCACCATTTAATGGTTCCTGAATGAATTGAAACCCACAGTGCCTCCAACATCATCCTTGAAAAATGGCTACATAAATACCATGAAATTTTTAATATTCCCATGACCAGGTGGCACTGGAGAAACTTTGGATGTCCTGTTGCTGATCATGAGTGTACCAGACAGTTCCTTGATTGACTGGTTGTCATGAAAATGGTATAGAACCGAGATGTCATAAGTTGGAGCCTGCTGAGTATTGGGGCTAGAGCAGTGAACTATATGGTTGTGAATAAATATCTGTTGTGGGACCACGTAGATCGGCCATTGGCTTCCAAAATACTTGTGACTGACATGGTTCAGGCAGCAGACCCTTATATGTAAAGGTATCTTGTTATATTGAGAGGATTCAGGGCAATGTTCAGAATTCGGTTGCTATAGTCAAGGGGGAAAGCTATGTGGGTTAGATCCATGTTTTGAAAATTCTCCTGAAGACCCTGACCAATCACACGTGACAGAGCTCCCTCCAGAATTGTGTGCCAGTTGAACTCCTTGTATTTCATTAAGCCAATTCCAAACTCCCAGTGCAGCAGTAAGAAACACCACGAAAATGGAGGATGACCAAACGGCTTCACAGACCACATGGGGAGAAACTTAACTCCCAGTGGCCACAGTTTACCAAGAAAAAGAGAATTCAGAACTGCTGTCTCATGTTAATTAGAAAATAAGGAACCATTTCCTCCAGGTCACATAGATGCAGACCCACATTTGATGGTGTCACAACAAAGGAAGCTAAATCTCCTGACAACTTCATATATTTCATGTGCCCAACCTGAGAGGCATTTTCTCAAAGAGTCTTTAGGCCAGCAGAGCTCCAAGTTTGTGGAGTGTTTAACCTCTCCCTTACTTTTGGAAACTGCTCTACCACCTCCAATGTTGTGAACTCCTGAACATTTTCAGTTCCACATATGTAATCACAGGTTTTCGAACTCCTCTCCACTAATTGTGTCTTACTTGGAGCGAAGTAAATGTCAAGGAATTGTTCTGGATGAGAGTGGCAAGATTTTTGTGTAGCACATATTTGCATACACATTAGATTCATTTTTCTATTTTCATTTGAAATAATGATCCCTGACACTAACACATACCCTAATAGACTCTGACTACTAATGCTAATATGATGGATAAAAAGAAACGTAACAGAATAGAAATACAGGCCTTTCATAGGAGGCATGGTATATACTTGGATTTGCCTTCGGCTTTATCAAGGGTATGTATTATAAATCTTGTCAAATTTTAATTGTAATATTTCTCCATGAGTTTTACATGTATATATATATATTTATATTTATATATATACACTCTTTAGATTTTTCAAAATATGAAAAAAATGTGTCTTATTAAACACTCTCTAAATTCATTCATATTCATGTATGTGGATATATAATCAACTTTTCACAAGATTATTCTCAGAAACATTCAACCACCTGAAATACATATTTGTTTCCTCGTCCTGAGAACTTACTTCAGTGAATGGTGCTTACAAATCCTAATATTTCTACAGTAACTGACACAGTTTATCATCAAAGCAAGTAGATTCCAATGGACATGATGTGTATATTGATGTTCATTTTAATTCAACACTGGCACATTACAATTTCTTCTGTTTATGCACATCATAGGATATATATTTCCTCCACAGGTTAGCAAATATATAGGCATTTGTTTCACTTTCAATCACTTCCTGCTTCAGAACACATGCATTCCTCCGTGTTTCTTGACTGGTCGTTTCATGAGACTTCTTTCCAAACACATTATTTTCGATTTCCTTTATCAGTTTTGAAGCAAAACTGAAACAGACTTCATGATAAACCATCACTGTAATATCATCATAAGATGTATAACTGGTTGGAATGAATGATTATATATCAATAAAAGATTTTTTATACATTTTCTGATATCAATTCAATACATTATTTAAAGTGTAACCAGTTATATTATTTATTCACATTATGGTCTATTCATGCATTATCTCTATATTCATAGACACAGGGTACACCTCGTTGTACCCCCAATACTAATTTATACATTTTTAAAATATTGCTCCCAGAAATGGTGGAAGAAATACTCATGTCACCTGATCTACATATGCATGTTATCACAGTAATATTCTGGACACAAAATGCAAAAGTCACACGTATGATTGTACCAAAGCCTAAAGGGAAACTCAACATGGATTACTAAAAACATCCATGACCAGGTTGCCTAATGCTCTCAAATGTCAATCCTATTGGTGACTACATATTTGTTTCTTCATAAGATTATATATTCAACCTCAAAACTGTTGAAAATGTTTAATTTTTTTCACTCACTTGATACTCTTTGACTGATTTCCTAATGTCTCTATTGATATCTACTTTCCTACATATTTTCCCCAGTTCAACATTGTGACTGACCCTTCACATGTGCTGACATTGACATTCACTCTCTAACGGAAACACTATTGCTAATGAACTTTGGTCCAAATCCTATACTAGCTCTTCTTCCAAAACATACTGACTATCTTCCTGATCCTATCGACTATCACTTTTTGAGTGGATGTTCTCTACTGCATTCAATCATCCAAGGTGCAAGGTCCTATGCCATTGTATATCGATTTTTCTGAAACATGTATGCAGAACGTAATTCAAAGCTACGTATTGCAATCAGTTGCCCAATGCACTTCTGAGCTTCAAATCTTACCTAGATTTCTGTTTTCATACGTATATTTCATCTCTATATTCCTATAAATATTGCAGGTTCCCAAGATCATTATTCATTCTGCAGAATGATTCCTAATCCAAATCAAACCTGCTATTTATGATAACCATACACGGTTGCCTCAATCTAACATTACAAAAGAGCAGGGACAGAGTTCGTCTTACAATACAGGAATGTAGGGTATCTTCAAACTGCTGAGAACCTGAAAGTTCGATGCAGAAATAATCCCTGGATAAGATGTCAGCAGCTATGAAGGACCTGTGAGAGCAAAAGCCATCTTCAATGGCAAACAATCTAGACAGGAAAAAGGAATGTGTATGCATCAGACTCTCTCTTTGTAAGGTAGAGAAGATGGACCTAACCAGGCCTGCATGGAGAGCTGTTCTCAGGTGCCTATTTTGATATACCATTGAAACTAGTCAAATTGTCAAAGGAAGTAAGGGCAGCCTCCATCCAATGTGACCCTTGGAAGCAATGGTTAGGGCAAAGTTGTTGCCAAGGCAGTGACCTCATTCAGTTCCTGAAGGAAGTGACCTACCTAACTTCCTTTTGATGGAACACTCTGAAATTTTGATGCAAGAAGCCAGGCACCGAGAGCCAGTCCCAGTCCCAGTCCCAGTGTGCTCACTTGTTTGGATTTACCAAGTACAGAGTCAGACCTTCTTGGTACCTACTGATGTGAGGATGGCCAAATGCCAGGAGAGCTCTGAAGAGAAGCCTTTCCTGAGATAGCAGGTAGTGGCTAGCCGTTGGCTCCTCACAGCATCACAGAGTTTGCCAAGGAGACAAGATCTGAGACAGGAGAGGTCATTTTGTGGAGAACATAGTATGGCCCACCAGTCAGAGGACACTCCGGATAGTCACAGACCTACTTTTGGGAAGGAGTTGCCTTTGTTTGTGGATGTGAGTTTGCGGTTTTGTCTCATATTCTGAGAATAGGTAGGAAATGTGGTTGGTTTTGTTTGGAGTCGACTGTTTCTAGTAAGTCTTTTGACAAGGCGACTTTCTATGTCTGTGTATCCACTGTGTCCGTGGTTGTCGACATTAGAAAAGAGAATGCATCAATGGAGGTGTCCTGTCTAGTAGAAAGCTTCCCAGCATTTATCCTGCACAATTGATGAATGGACCGTGGTATGCCTTATGGATAGGAAACACCTACTAACATCCTAAGTTCCTGTTTTCTTCCTGAATTCTGGCCACTCTCCAGAATAAGCTCATGATGTATTGTCCAAGATATGTACCACCTCCAAGCTCTGTGACATGTCCATGTTCTTGATAGCTGAAGGGAATGGGAACATCTCAGAAAACTCAGATATCAGTGTGAGCAGTAAAGTCTCAGTGGAGAAACCCTGCTTTGGTCCATTTGTTTACCTATGGTTCTGTTGCCTTGAATGTCAGGAAGGTCTTTGCATCATGCCACCCCTTTGTGAAGCCTGAAGAAACAGATTTCAAATGGAAATGAATGTGCATCACCTGTGGCTCTTTGCTTAATTGCTTTGGAAAAGGATGTGTCTTAATCAGACACTAGGCTCTGTTTGAGGCTGTGGATAAGATTCTCAGCTCCTGATAGATGTAAAGAAGATCCCATGTGTGCATCCAAAACCAAAATGGCAAAAAGATCAGTCATTGTAGATGAAGTCTCCTGCCTTCCTCCTATAGGTTCCTGACCTCCATCAAGTGAGAATAGGGATTTTTTTTTGGGTCAAATGAGTTCTTCAAAGTCCTGCAGAAGTACTTGGGTTCTCTCATGATGCCAAATCACATAATGAATCTATGCCTGACTGTCAGTAGGCCTCAAATTGGAGAAGCAGAGCAGCGTTAACGGCAGGCTTTTTTGATCACTCCTGGTTCACAGGAAGGGTGTCCAGGCCACCATGAATTTAGACAAATGAGTGGCAAGGGTGATAATTTTGGACACTGTCTTGGATGCGCCCCTCTTGGAAACCTCCAGCCAGAGTTTATAACGACTGTCTATATGGATGAAGATGAGGGACATGTGGGAATGTTTTGGTTTTAATTGTGGTCATTTGTGTGGCGGTTGGAAGAGATAACAGGGTCCACATGTGCTTGAACTCTGGTGTGATTCCTCTTAGAGACTGAGTTCTGGAACTGACCTCAGAGAAGTGTTGCCATGAATTGTGTTGGGATTTTAGGAGGCCACGCATAAGAGTTGCCCTTGAAACCTGAGATCTAGGCCCAGGGTGGCTTTCCACAGAGAACTGAAATTCTCAGCAAGGATATCGCATGATTTTATTCTGAAAAACTTGGCAGCCATAGTTAAGAGTCAAAAGACACATGGACGTCCCATTGTAGACCTCAATGGGCCTGGCTTCATGTGACCTTTTGGCCACTGTTTGGGAAGCCTTGCCTGTGAGAGTTTTTCAGGGCTTTCATTGAAATGAGAGTCCTCCCCATGTAGTGGTTCCTGGAAGAATGGAAACCCCAAAGTGCCTCCAACTTCATTCTTGAAAAATGGATAGATAAATACCATGATGTTTTTGAAATTCCCAATGACCAAGTGGCACTGGAGAACCATTGGTTGTTCTCTTGCTGATCATTAGTGTTACAGACAGTGCCTTGATTGGCTGGGTTTCATGAAAATGGTGTGGAACAGAGATGCCAGTAAATTGGAGCCTGCTGAGTAGTGGGCCTAGAGCAGTGGTGGGCAGGTGTGTGATAATACAACTGTGGTGTGGCCATGTGGATCAGCCATTTGCTTCCAAATAGCTTGTGACTGACTTGGTACAGCCAGCAGACTATTATATGAAAAGGCATCTTGTTATATGGAGAGGTTTCTGGGCAATGTTCAGAATCAGGTTGCGATGGTCAAGGGGGCAAGCTATGTGGGATAGAACCCTGGTTGGTGAATTCTCCTGCAGACCCTGACCCAACACACGTCACAGAACTCCCTCTAGCACTATATCCTAGTTGAACTCCTTGTATTTCGTGAAGCAAATACCAAACTCCCAGTGCAGCAGCAAGAAACACCACAAAAAGTTCAGGATGACCAAATGGCTTCACAGTCCACTCAGGGAGACACTAAGCTTCCAGTGGCCACAGTTTACCAACAAAGAGAGAAATCAACACCGGTACCTAATGTTCAATGGAAAATAAGAAACGATGTCCTCCAGGTCACATAGATGCAGATCCAGCTTTGATGGTCTCACCAGAAATTAAGCTAAAGCTCCGGACAACAAGATATATTTCATGTGTCCAAACTCAGAGGCAGTTTCTCAAGAAGGCTTTTGGCCAGCAGAGTTCCATGTTTGTGGAGTGTTTACGCAGTCACTTACTTTTGGAAACTCCTCTACCACCTCCAAGGTTGTGAACTCCTGAGCATTTTCCATTCCAGATATGTATTCACAGATTTTCTAACTCTTCTCTTCGAATTGCATCTTACATAGGGTGAAGATAATGTCAATGGATTTTTCTGGATGAGAGTGGGAAGACTTTTGTGTAGGACATATTTGCATACATATTGGATTCATTTTCCAATTTTCCATTTGAAATACTGAATCCCTGACACTAAACCATACCCTACTAGTGTCTGACTACTAATCCTAATATGAGGCAGAAAAATAACCCAAACATAATAGAAATACAAACAGTTCAGAGGAGGCATGGTGTATAGTTGGACTTGCCTTTTGCATTATAAAGGTTAGGAGTTATTAATCTAGACAATTTTTGTTGCAATAGTTGTCCATGTGATTTTAAAGATAACAAATATGTGAATTCTTGTCTCTCTTTCTCTGTAGCCTACTCAGCACATATATTTTTATATGCACATAGAGAATCCTACCTGGTACTACACGTACATTCTTGTGAGGTGGCTGACTTGGCAGATACAAATTGAGAGAAGAGATCACTCCTCATAAACGCCGTTGGAACTGAAAATTCAACCTATGGGTGAGCTTCCTAGAGAACAAAATTATACACAAATCTTTGTTCAGTAAAATGAATATTTTTGGATCTGTGGATGATATATATTTCATGGTGAATTTTGATTGGCATATATTGCTATTTTTAATGTCTCTCTCTCTCTGTGTGTGTGTGTGTATATATATATATATATATATATATATATATATATACACACTCTCTCCATATTTTTCAAAATATGAAATATATGTGTCTTATATACACTTCCTAATTTCATTCATGTTCATGAACGTGGATTTATAATCAACGTTTCACAAGATTATTCTCAGAAAATTTCATCCACCTGAAATACATATTTGATTCCTAGTGCTGAAAACTAACTTCAGTGAATGGTGCATACAAATCCTAACATTTCTACAGTAACTGACACAGTTTATAATCAATGCAAGTAGATTCCTATGGGACATGATATGTATATCGACGTTCATTTTTATTCAACACTGGGACATTACAATTTCTTCAGTTTATGCACATCATAGGATATATATTTCCTCCACAATTTAGCAAATTTATAGGGATTTTTTTCAATTTCAATCACTTCCTGCTTCAGAACACATGTTTTCCTCCATGTTTCTTGACTGATCTTTTCATGAGATTTCTTTCCAAACACATTATTTTCGATTTCCTTTATCACTTTTAAAGCAAAATGGACACACACTTTATGATAAACCATAACTATAATATCACTATTAGATGTATAACTGGTTGGAATGAATGATTTTATATCAATAAAAGATTTCTTTTATATTTTCTGATATCAATTCAATACATTTTGTAAAGTGGAACCAGTTATATTATTTATTCACAGTATGGTCTATTCATGCATTATCTCTATATTAATAGACACAGGTTACACCTCTTTGTATCCCCAATACTAATTTATACATCTTCAAAATATTGCTCCCAGAAATGGTGGAAGAAATACTCATATCACCTGATCTACATATGCATGGTATCACAGTAATATTCTGGACACAAAATGCAAAATTCACACGTATGACTGTACCAAAGTCTAAATGGAAACTGAACATGGATTACTAAAAACATCCATGACCAGGTTGCCTAATGCTCTCAAATGTCAATCCTATTGGTGACTACATATTTGTTTCTTCCTAAGATTATATATTCAACCTCAATACCATTGAAAATGTCTAATTTTTTCACTCACTTTGTACTTTTCCTGATTTCCTAATGTCTCTATTGATATCTACTTTCCTACATATTTTCTCCAGTTCAACATTGTGACTGACCCTTCACATGTGCTGACATTGACATTCACTCTCTAACCGAAACCCTATTGCTTATGAACTTTGGTCCAAATCCTATACTCACTCTTCTTCCAAAACATACTGACTATCTTCCTGATCCTATCAACTATCCCTTTTTGAGTGGATGTTCTCTACTACATTCAATCATCCAAGGTACAAGGTCCTATGCTATTGTATATCGATTTTTCTGAAACATGTATGCAGAACGTAATTCAAAGCTACGTATCACAATCAGTTGCCCAATGCACTTCTGAGCTTCAAATCTTACCTAGATTTCTGTTTTCATACTTATATTTCATCTCTATATTCCTATAAATATTGCAGGTTCCCAAGACCATTATTCATCCCGCAGAATGATTCCTAACCCAAATCGAACCTGTAATTAACCGTAACCATACACTGTTGCCTCAATCTAAAATTACAAAAGAGCAGGGACAGAGTTCATCTTACAATACAGGAATGTAGGGTATCTTCCAACTGCTGAGAACCTCAAAGTTCGATGCAGAAATGATCCCTGGAGAAGATGTAGGCAGCTATTAAGGATCTGAGAGAGCAAAAGCCATCTTCCATGGCAAACAACCTGAACAGGATGAAGGGATGTGTATGCATCAGCCTTTCTCTTCTTAATGTAGAGAAGATGGACCTAACCAGGCCTGCGTGGAGAGCTGTTCCCAGGTGCCTATTTTGATATACCATTTTAACTAGTCAAATTGTCACACAAAGTAGGAGCAGCCTCCATCTAAAGGGACCCCTGGAAGAAACTGTTAGGACAAAGTTGTTGCCAAGAGAGGGACCTCATTCAGTTCCTGAAGGAAGTGACCTAGCTAACTTCCTTGGTGATGGAACTCTCTGAAATTGTGATGCAAGAAGCCAGGCACCGAGAGCCAGTCCCAGTCCCAGTCTCAGTGGGCTCACTTGTTTGGATTTACCAAGTACAAGTAAGACTTTCTTGGTACCTACTGATCTGAGGATGGCCAAATGCCAGTTGAGCTCTGAAGAGGGGCCTTTTCTGAGATAGCAGGTAGTGGCTAACTGCAGGCTCCTCACAGCATCACAGAGTTGGCCAAGGAGACATGATCTGAAAGTGGAAAGGCCATTTCGAGAGGAACATAGTATAGCTCACCAGTCAGAGGACACTCTGGATAGTCACAGACCCACTTTTGGGAAGGAGGTGCCTTTATGTGTGTGGGTGTGAGTTTATGGTTTTGTCTCATGTTCTGAGAATAGGTAGAAAAGGTGGTTGGTTTGGTTTGGAGTCGACTGTTTCTAGTTACTCTTTTGACAAGGCAAGTGTTTCTATGTCTGTGTATCCACTGTGTCCGTGGTTTTAGACATTAGAAAAGAGAATGCATCAATGGAGGTGTCCTGTCTAGTAGAAAGCTTCCCAGCATTCATCGTTCACAATTGATAAATGGACTGTGGTTTGCCTTATGGATAGGAAACAACTACTAACTTCCTAAGTTCCTGTTTTCTTCCTGAATTCTGGCCACTCTCTAGAATAAGCTCATGATTTATTGTCCAAGATATGTACCACCTCCAAGCTCTGTGACATGTCCATGTTCTTGATAGCTGAAGGGAATGGGAACATCTCTGAAAACTCAGATATTAGTGTGAGCAGTAGAGTCTCAGTGGAGAAACCCTGCTTTGGTCCATTTGCTTACCTATGGTTCTGTTGCCTTGAATGTCAGGAAGGTCTTTGCCTCAGGCCACCCCTTTTAGAAGCCTGAAGAAACAGTTTTCAAATTTAAATGAATGGGTATCACGTGTGGCTCTTTGCTTAATTTCTTTGGAAAGGGATGTGTCTTAATCAGACACTAGGCCCTGATTGAGGGGGTGGCTAAGATTCTCAGCTCCTGATAAATCTAAAGAAGATCCCATGTGTGCATCCAAAACCAAAATGGCAAAATGATCAGTCATTGTGGATGAAGTCTCTTGTCTTCCTGTGTTAGGTCCTGAACTCCATCAAGTGAGAATAGTATTCCTTTGGGTCAAATGAGTTCTTCAAAGTCCTGCAGAAGTGCTTGGGTTCTCTCATGATGCCAAATCACATAAGCAATCTATACCTGACATTCAGTAGGCCTCAAATTGGAGAAGCAGAGCAGTATTACCAGCAGGCCTATATGATCACTCCTTGTTCACAGGATGGGTTTCCAGGCCACCCTAAATTTAGAAAAATGAGGGGCAAGGGTGCATATTTTGGACACTGTCTTGGGCTGTGCCCCTCATGGAAACCTCCAGCCAGAGTTTATGATGAGTGTCTATATGGATGAAGATGAGGGCCATGTGGAAATGTTTTGGTTTTAATTGTGGTCATTTGTGTGGCGGTTGGAAGAGATGACTGGGTCTACATGGGCTTGAACTCTGGTGTGATTTCCCTTAGAGACTGAGTTTGGGAACTGACGACAGAGAAGTATTGCCATGAATTGTGTTGGGATTGTAGGAGGCCACACATGAGAGTTGCCCTTGAAACCTGAGATCTAGGCCCAGGATGGCTTTCCACAGAGAACTGAAAATCTCAGCAAAGATATCACATGATTTTATTCTGAAAAACTTGGCAGCCATAGTTAGAGTCAGAAGACACATGGACCTCACGTTGTAGACCTCAATGGGCCTGGCTTCATGTGACCTTTTGGCCACTGTTTGGGAAGCCTTGCCTATGAGAGTTCCTCAGAGCTTTCATTGAAATTAGCTTCCTCCCCATGTAATGGTTCCTAGATGAATGGAAACCCCAAAGTGCCTCCAACTTCATTCTTGAAAAATGCATAGATAAACACCATGAAATTTTTGAAATTCCCAATGACCAGGTGGCACTGGAGAACCATTGGATGTCCTGTTGCTGATCATAAGTATAACAGACAGTGCCTTGATTGACTGGGTTTCATGAAAATTGTGTAGTACAGAGATGCCAGTAAGTTGGAGGCTGCTGAGTAGTGGGCCTAGAGCAGTGGTGGGCAGATGTGTGGTAATACATCTGTGTTGTGGCCATGTGGATCTGCCATTGGCTTCCAAATGGCTTGTGACTGACTTGGTGCAGCCAGGAGACCATTATATGAAAAGGCATCTTGTTATTTGCAGGGGTTTCAGGGCAATGTTCATAATCAGGTTTCTATGGTCAAGGCGGTAAGCAATGTGGGATAGAAGCCTAGTTGGTGCATTTTCCTGCAGAGCCTGACCCACCACACGTTACAAGACTCCCTCAAACACTGTGTGCCAGTTGAACTCCTTGTATGTCATGAAGCAAATACCAAACTCCCAGTGTAGCAGCAAGAAACACCACAAAAAGTGGAGGATGACCAAATGGCTTCAAAGTCCACACGGGGAGTCACATTGCCCGAAGTGGCCACAGTTTACCTACAAAGAGAGACTTCAGCACTGGTGCCTCATGTTCATTGGAAAATAAGAAACCATGTCCTCTAGGTCACATAGATGCAGACCCAGCTTTGATGGTCTCACAACAAAGGTAGGTAAAGCTCCTGACAAAAACATATATTTCAAGTGCACAACCTCAGGGGCAGTTTTTCAAGAAGTCTTTAGTCCAGCAGAGCTCCATGTTTGTGAAGCGTTTACCCTGTTCCTTACTTTTGGAAACTCATCAACCACTTGCAAAGTTGTGAAATCATGAGCATATTCAATTCCAGATATGTACTCACAGATTTTTTACCTCTTTTCATATAATTGTGAATTACTTAAGGTGAGGGTAAGTCAAGGCATTGTTCAGGATGAGAGTGGAAAGATTTTTTGTATCACAATTTTGCATACACTTTGGATTAATTTTCCTAGTTGAACAACATTATACATAAATCCATGTTCAGTATAATAAATATTTTTGCATCCGTGGATGATATATATTTCACTATGAATTTCAATTGGCATACATATTGCTACTTTTTAATGTCTTTGTTTTTTTTTGTATATATATATATATATATATATATATATATATATATATATATATATATATATATATATCTCCTATCCAGATTTTTCAAAATATATGTGTTTTATTATACACTCTCTAAATTCTATTATGTTCATATATGTGGATGTATAATCAACTTTTCACAAGATTATACTCAGAAATATTCATCCACCTGAAATACATATTTGTTTCCTAATACAGACAACTAACTTCAGTGAACGATGCATACAAATCCTAATATTTCTACAGTAACTGACTCAGTTTTACATCAATGCAAGTAGATTCCTATGGGGCATGACATGTATTTTGACGTTCATTTTTATTCAAGACTTGTACGTTGCTATTTCTTCAGTTTATGCACATCATATGATATATATTTCATCCACAAGTTAGCATATTTATAGGCATTTGTTTCACTTTCAATCACTTCCTGCTTCAGAACAAATGTATTCCTCCATGTTTCTTGACTGGTCGTTTCATGAGACTACTTTCTAAACACATGATTTTTGAATTACATAATCACTTTTGAAGCAAAAATAACACCCTTCATGATAAACCATAACCATAATATTACCATTAGATGTATAACTAGTTGGAATGAATGATAGTATTTCAATATAAGATTTCTTATATATTTTAAGATATCAATTCAATCCATTATTTTATGTATAACTAGTTATATTATTAATTCACAGTGTGGTCTACTCATGCATTTTCTCTAGATTCATATACACAGGGTACATCTCTTTGTACCCCCAATACTAATTTATACATCTTCAAAATATTGCTTCAAAAAATGGTGGAAGAATTACTCATGTAACCTGATCTACATATATATTTTATCACAGTGATATTCTGGACACAAAACGCAAGGCTCACACTTATGTTTGTACCATAGCCTAAATGGAAATTGAACATGTATTACTATAAACATCCATGTCCAGGTTGTCTAATGCTCAATATCAATCCTATTGGTGACTACATATTTGTTTCTTCCTAAGATTATATATTCAAACTCAACCCTGTTGGAAATGTCTAATCCTATCACTCACATTATACTTTGCCTTATTTCCTAATGTGTCTATTGATATGTTTTCCCACATATTTTCCCCTGTTCATCATGTGACTGACTCTTCTCATGTGCTGACATTTACGTTCACTCTCTAACCAAAAACCTATTACTAATGAAATTTGTTCCAAAACCTATACTCACTCTTCTTCCTAAACCTACTGACTATCCCAGTTTGAGTGGATGTTCTCTTCTACATTCAATCATCCAAGGTACAAGGTCTTTTGCCATTCGATATCGAATTATGTGAGACAACTGTTCAGAATGTAATTCAAAGCTAAGTATCCCAATCAAGGGCAAAATGCCCTTCTGGGCTTCAAGTCTTACCTAGATTTCTGTTTTCATACTTATATTTCACCAATATATTCTTATAAATATTGCATGTTCCAATACCATTATTCATCTCACAGAATGATTCCTAACCCAAATGGAACATGTTATTAACCCTAAGAATGCACCGTTCCCTCAATCTAATTTTACAGAAGAACAGGGACAGAGTTTGACTTACAATACAGAAATGTAGGTGATCTTCCACCTGCTGAGAACCTCAAAGGTCCATGTAGAAATGATCCCTGGAGAAGATGTAGGCAGCTATGAAAGACCTGAGAGAGCAAAAGTCATCTTCCATGGCAAACATCCTGGTCAGGATGAAAGGATATGTCGGAATCAGCCTCTCTCTTCTTAATGTAGAGAAGATGGACCAAACCAGGCCTGTGTGGAGAGCTGTTCCAGGAGCCTATGGTTGATCTACCATTCTAACTTGTGAAAATTTTAAAGGAAGTAGGGGCAGCCTCCGTTTCATTGGTCAATTGAAAGCAACTGTGAGGACAAAGTGTTTGCCAAGGCAGTGACCTCATTCAGTTCCTTAAAGAAATGACCACACCTTACACTTTTGGTGATGGAACACTGTGAACTTTTGATCCAGGAAGCCAGGAACCCAGAGTCAGTCCCAGTCCCAGTCCCATTGGGCTCGCTTGTTTTGATTGAACAAGGACAGAGACATTATTTTTTGGTCCTACTGTTGTGAGGATGACCAAATGCCAGGAAAGCTCTGAAAACTGGCCTTTCCAGAGAAAGCAGGTAGTGGCTCATCGCGGACTCCTGACAACTTCACAGAGTTGGCTAAGGAGACCAGATCTGAGACAGGACAGGCCATGTTGGGGGAATATATTATGGCCCACGAGTCAGACCACCCTCTGGATAGTCACAGACCTACTTGGGGGAAGGAGGTGCCTTTGTGGTTGTGGGTGTGAGTTTTTGGTTTTGTCTCATGTTCTGAGAATAGATAGGAAAGGCGGTTTGTTTGGTTTGGTATGGACTGTTTCTAGTAAGTCATGTGACAAGGCGAGTGTTTCTATGTCTGTGTGTCCCACTGTGTCCGTGGTTGTAGACATTAGAAAATAGAATGCATCAATGGATGTGTCCTGTCTAGTAGAAAGCTTCCCAGTATTCATCCTGCCCAATTTATGATTAGGCAGAAGATTGCCTTATGGATGGGCAACACCTGCTATCTTCCTAATTTCCTATTTTCTTCCTGAATTCTGGCCACACTCCAGAATAGGCTCATGGTTTTAAGTAAAAGATATGTACCACCTCCAAGCTCTGTGATATGGCCATGTACTGGATAGCTGAAGGGACTGGCGAGCACCTCAGAAAACTCAGATATCAGTTAGACCAGAAAAGTCACAGTGGAGAAACCCTGCTTTGGGCCTTTTGCTTACCTATTTTTCTTTTGCCCTGAATGTCAGGAAGGTCTTTGCCTCCAGCCACCCCTTTGTGAAGCCCTAAGAAACAGTTTTCAAATGGAAATGAATGGGCATCACCTGTGGCTCTTTGCTTAATTGCTTTGGAAAGGGATGTGTCGGAATCAGCCTCCTGGCCCTGTGTGAGGCTGTGGCTTAGATTATCAGCACCTGATGAATCTAAAGAAAGATCCCATGTGTGCATCCAAAATCAAAGGGCAAAAATTGCAGTCATTGTGGATGAAGTCTCTAGCTTTCCTCTGTAAGGTTTCTCACTTCAATCAAGTGAGAATAGGGATCCTTTGGGTCAAAAGAATTCTCCAAATCCCTGCAAAAGCTTGCCCATGTGTGCTTGGATTTTCTCATGACTCCAAATCACATAAAGAATCTAAACCCCACAGTCAGAAAGCCTCAAATTGTAGAAGTGGAAAAGTATTAATGGCAGACCTATTTGATTACTCCTGGTTCACATGAAGGGTGTCCAGGCCACTGAGATTTTAGGCAAATGAGGGACAAGGGAGCTTATTATGGACACTGTCTTTGACTGCGCCCCTAATGGAAAACTCCAGCCAAAGGTTATGAAGAAGATGAGGGCCGTGTGGGAGTGTTTTGGTTTTAATTGTGGTCATTTGTGTGGCAGTTGGAAGAGATGATTGGGTCCACCTGGGCTTGAACTCTGGTGTGATTCCCCTTAGAGACTGAGTTCTGGAACAGACCTCAGAGAAGTATTGCCATCAATTGTTTTGGGATTTTAGGAGACCACACATGAGAGTGACCATTGGAAACTGAGATCTAGGCCCAGATTGACTTTCCACAGATCACTGGGAATCTCAGTGAGGAAATCACATTATTTTATTCTGAAAGACTTGGCAGCCATAGTTGAGAGTCAAAAAACACATGAACCTCACATTGTAGAACTCAATAGGCCTGGCTTCATGCGACCTTTTGGCCACTCTTTGGGAAGCCTTGCCCTTGAGATTTCCCCAGAGCTTTCATTGAAATGAGTTTCCTCACCATTTAACAGGTCCTGAATATATTGAAACCCACAGTGCCTCCAACATCATCCTTGAAAAATGGCTAAACAGATACCATGAAATTTTTGAAATTCCCAAGACCAGGTGGCACTGGAGAACCTTTGGATGTCCTGATGCTGATCTTGAGTACACCAGACAGTGCCTGGATTCACTAGGTTTCATGAAAATTGTGTTGAATAGAGATGCCAGTACGTTGGAGCCTGCTGAATAGTGGGCCTAGAACAGTGCTTGGCAATGTGGATCTGCATTTGGCTTCCAAATGGCTTGTTACTGACATGGTGCAGCCAGTAGATACTTCTGTGTAAAGGTATCTTGTTATATGGAGAGCTTTCAGGGCAATGTTCAGAATCAGGTTGCTATGGTCAAGGGGGCAAGCTATGTGGGATTGAAGCCTGGTTGGTGCATTCTCCTGCAGACCCTGACCCACCACTCGTCACAGAACTCCCTCCAGCACTGTGACACAGTTGAACTCCTTGTATTTCGTGAAGCAAATACCAAATCCCCAATGCAGCAGCAACAAACACCACGAAAATTGGAGGATGACCAAATGGCTTCACAGCCCACACTGGGAGACACTTAGCCCCCAGTGTCCACAGGTTACCTACAAAGTGAGAATTCAGCACTGCTGCCTCATTTTCATTAGAAAATAAGAAACCGTGTCCTCCAGGTCACATAGATGCAGACCCAGGTTTGATGGTCTCACTACAAAGGAAGCTAAAGCTTGTGACAACAAGATATATTTCAAGTGCCCAAATTCAGAGGCAGTTTCTCAAGAAGTCTTTAGTCCAACAGAACTCCATGTTTGTGGAGTGTTCACCCTTTCCCTTACTTTTGCAAACTCCTCTACCACCTCCAAGGTTTCAAAATCCTGAGCCTATTCCATTCAAGATGTGTTTTCACTGATTTTCTAACTCTTCTCCTCTAATGATGTTTTAGTTGGAGCGAAGGTACTGTCAAGGCATTGTTCTGGATAAGAGTGGAAACATTTTTGTGTAGCACATGTTTACATACACATTGTATTCATTTTCAAATTTTCCATTCGAAATACTGAATCCCTGACACTAACCCCTACCCTACTATATTCTGACTACTAATACTAATATGATGGAGAAAAATAACCCAAACAGAATGAAAATACAACCATTTCAGAGGAGGCATGGTGTATAGTTGGACTTACCTTTTGCATTATATAGGGTAGGATTTATAAATCTAGTCAATTTTTTGTTGAAATAGTTCTCCATGTTTTTTTTAAAGTTTACCACCTATGAATTCTTTTCTCCCTTTCTCTGTAGCCTATTCACCACCTGTATTTTTATATGCACAGATAGAATCCTACCTGGTACCACACGTACATTCTTGTGAGGTGGCTGACTTGGCAGATACAAATTGTAAGGGATCACTCCTCTTAAACGATGTTGGAACCGAAAATTTAAATTATGGGTGATCTTCCTACTTGAACAATATTATTCATAAATCCATGTTCAGTAAAATAAATATTTTTCTATCTGTCGATGATATATATTTCATTATAAATTTCAATTGGCATATATATTGCTGTTTTTAATGTGTGTGTGTGTGTGTATGTGTATATATATATATATATATATATATATATATATATATATATATATACACTCTCCAGATTTTTCAACAAATGAAATATGTGTCTTATTTTACACTCATCAAATTCATTCATATTCATGTATGTGGATTTATAATCAACTTTTCACAAGATTATTCTTAGAAATATTCATTCACCTGAAATACATATTTGTTTCCTTGTACTGAAAACTAACTTCAGTGAATGGTGCATAAGAATCCTAATATTTCTACAGTAACTGACCCAGTTTAATATTAATGCAAGTAGATTCCAATCGGACATGATGTGTATTTTGACGTTCATTTTTATTCAACACTGGTAGATTAGTATTTCTTCAATTAATGCACATCATAGGATATAAATTTCATCCACAAGTTAGGAAATTTATAGGCATTTGTTTCACTATCAATCACTTTCTGCTTCAGAACACATGTGTTTCTCCATGTTTCTTGACTGGTCTTTAAATGAGAAAAGGGATGGACAAGGCAAGGAAAGGCACCTAAGATAGCACCGAATACAGGGAAACAGTCCTATTTGGTTGCAACAGATTTAAAGGGCATTGCTTCTGTTGTAATCAGTTACTTCCCTGAACCCCAAGTTTAGGTTGTTTCAGAATTTTGTACCCAACATGTAAGGGAGCGGCTCAGAAGTTCACAGTCTGCAGAAGTTCAGAGAAAGCAGTTTTTGTTTCTGTTTTTTTTTTCTCTGTTCTGGGCAAGTTAACATTTTAAGGACACCTGGGAGGGGGAGAGCTTTTTTCTTCTCTTTCTTTTTTCTCCCTGCCAGCTGTTACCATGGAGTCGAGTTGGTAACTTCTTTATCTTAGAAATGTAGCCATCTCTGTGAAGCCACAATTTGAGGCCAGAGGCCTTGTTCACATATTGCCAGCATTGTGACTGACTCTATCCAAACACATTATTTTGGATTTCCATAATCGCTTTTGAAGCAAAACTAACATATCTTCATGATAAACCATAAGCATAATATTAATATTAGATGTATAACTGGTTAGAATGAATTATTGTAAATCAATATAAGATTTCTTATATATTTTCAAATATCAATTCAATCCATAATTTAAAGTGGAAACAGTTATATTATTTATTCACTGTATGGTCTATTCATGCATTATCTCTATATTCATGGACACAGTGTACACCTCTTTGTACACCCAATATCCATTTATATGCCTTCAAAATATTGCTCCCAGAAATGGTGGAAGAAATACTTGTGTCACCAGATCTACATATATATTTTATCACAGTAAAATTCTGGACACAAATGCAAAGGTCACACTTAGATTGTACGAAAGCCTAAATAGAAAGTGAGCATGGTTTACAAAAATCATCCATGTCAAGGTTGCCTTATTCTCTCAAATGTCAATCCTATTGGTGACTACATATTTGTTTCTTCCTAAGATTATATATTCAAACTCACCCTGTTGAAAATGTCTAATTGTATCACTCACTTTATACTTTGCCTGATTTAGTAATGTCTTTATTGATATCTGCTTTCCTACATATTTTCCTCAGTTCATTATTGTGACTGTTCTCATGTGCTGACATTTATATTCACTCTCTAACAGAACCCCTATTGCTAAAGAACTTTTGTTCCAAATCCTATACTCAGTCTTCTTCCCAAACCTACCGACTATCTTCTTAATCCTACTGGCTATCCCTTTTTGACTATATTTTCTCTTATACATTCAATCATTCAAGTAATGTTCGTGCGAGCATCAGAGGTAGAGACCACAAAGAGACTGTCTCATGCAACAGCAAAAGGTTTATTGGAGGTCAAGCATGCTGGGGCTCAGAGCTCACAGAAATAGAGCAGAGAGCCCTGAGAACAGCTTAAGCAGAGCTTATATTCTTTCCTTGGAAAGGGCAGGGACGGAAGTTTATTGATGGGTCACGGTGAGTGGGCGGTTTGCATGTAAACGGGTGAGGGAATACATTCTGCAATTTGGCAGTTGGGGACAGCACATTCTGGGAACAAAATTAGCAAACAGTTCTCAATATTTCAACAGTGTTTTGTTAAGCATACAGAAAAATAGGAAGTTACAAGTACCTATTTTGTTAACCTTTCATTCCCCACTTCTTCTTCTGGCTACTTATAATTATAAAAGTGATCAAGGCTGGTGTCACATTCTATGTCTGCAAGTGGGTTATTACCATAAGTTTAACTTGTCCAATTTGAGCTTGGAGAAAAAAAAATTACACGTTTGAGCAAACAGGGTTTTATACTTTGCAGTAATATGAGGATTATTATTGGACCGGCCATGGTTGATAAAAACGTAGTTAACCAGAGAGAATGTATGGATCAGAATCAAACCACCCTTTTTGGGCCTCTCTCAGTGACGCTCTTCAAGGTGTCTTTTTAATTTACTCATAGATTTTTTTTACAACTCCAGTATGGTCGGCATAAAAACAATATTTTTCCCTCAATGCAGCAAAAGGCCCCCTTCTCTCATGAATGGGCGGTCCAACCCTCGACTGTTCTGTAAAACAACTTCAGACAGAGAGGATAAATATTCCTGCAAAGCTGTGATGGAGGTTTCTACTATCTTTAAGTTTTGTTCTATTGCTGCTACTAATTGGGTCATTTGTTGTGTCCCATGGACTAGGGCAGGGGTTTCTGTGCCCACCCCTGCAGCAACTCCTATTCCTAATAGGATGGCTAAAGTTAGGGATATATGTTCCCAGCGGAACTGTGTTGTATGCCCGCCTGTTTGAATTTCAAATGAACCTGCATCATTATAGAGCACTCAGGGAAACATCTGCACCATTACACAATTAATCACATCTGTTGACCATTTCATGAAAACATAAACAATGTTTAAGTATATAGAATTATACTGTTGTAGGGACAGACAAGGCAAGGCACCTAAGATAGCACCGAAAACAGGGAAACAGTGCTATTTGATTGCAACCGGATTCAGAGTGCATTGCTTCTGTTGTAATCAATTAACGCCCTGAACCCCAAGTTTAGGTAGTTTCAGAATTTTGTACCCAACATGAAAGAAAAGGGGCTCAGAAGTTCACAGTTGGCAGAACTTCACAAAAATATTTTTTTTTCTGTTTTTTCCTCTGTTCTGGGCAAGTTAACTTTTCAAGGACACCTGGGAGGGGGAGAGCTTGTTCTTCCTTTTCTTTTATCCTCCTTCAGCTGTTACCATGAAGCCCAGTTGGTATTTTTTATTTTAGAAATGTAGCCATCTCTGTGAAGCCCCAGCTCAAGGCCAGAAGCCTTGTTCACATATTGTGTGAAAAACTATTAAGGGGTTGTCTAGCTTAGAAGTGCTGATTTTTCCAAGCAGTGGCCAAGTATAACAGGGCAACAGGAAAAGAGCAAGTTTATCTACACTGAACTCTTTTATAGGGACTCTTTTGCTGAAAGTTCTAAAGTCATCCATGGTGAAGACTTCTGGAGAAGTTCAGTTAAGATTTTTCTGTGGGCCTGGTATAGAGGGGAAAGACGGGGAAGGCGAGGAATGAGAGCAGCTCCGGGGATCTGAGAATGAGAAAAGAGAGATGTAAAAGCATAATGGAAAAGGGGTTTGGGATTTTCCTAGGAACAAAATCTTGAGCAGTAGAACAGGTAGAACAGAGGGGAAGATGGGAGTGAGTATCCCAGAAAGCCTGGGAGGGATTTTAAATTCTTAGTAACCTGTTTTCAGTGATGACAAAGCAACTTTAAAGGCCATTTTTATTACATCTTGGATAGGGGTCTGAGGGCTCTTCTCAGCTGGTTTGAGCTTTGGGTTACCTGGTAAGAGGACCTGGGGAGACCGGGTATAGGCACTGACAGGAGAAGAGAGGAGTGAGTGTTTAGAGGGGTACCTCAGTACCTGCTACCTCAGCAAGGGAGCAATGATCTGAGAACTGGCGGAGGTTTGGGTTTTTGATCTAGTAACTGGAGGAGAGAAATCAGGTTGCTGAGGTGGGACTGACAGTAGAGAGTCTGGAGCAGAAGCCTGAGGGTGAGGATCTATTGGAGATGCATAGTTCAGGAAGTGAGCGAAGGAGGTAAAAGGCCTCCACATAGGGGAATTTCCTTTCATCCTCTTGAGCACTTGCAGAAGTTAAAAAGGTAACACAGAATTTGAGGATCTAGAGACTCCTCTGGGGGCCATCAGTTTTGGTTGTCTAATTGGTAATATGGCCAATGCTGTGTACTGAATTTGATGAGGATTTTGCGTTCCACCAGGCAGCCCCTGTATGCTCAAATCCCCATCACTTACAGAAGAAGTTGGCTTTCCCTCCACACAGCCATGGCTGTTTGTGGCTTTGATAGTCTGCTGGGCAAACATACTAATCTAGTCTAGCCAACCTGCATCTGGCTCACGTGTCCCTAAATCCCTAATGTTTGTTTCCATTTTCTATGGTATGGAAGGGATTTAATTGAATTTTAGTGGGATTTTCATCAGCGATATCCTAATAGGAAAGACTTATAGCCAGCTGACAAATGTCTGGGTGGAGAGCTAGCCACCAGGTCCCTAAGGGAGCTGTATACGAGTTAGAGCATACTTCTTGTCTAGTAGGATTTGTGATAAGCCATCGCTGCTGAACGGGCTGATGAGCGTTAGGTGTACTGGTGGCCAAGGGGAGAGTCTACAGCCTTATCCACATAGCGAATATGCAATTTGAAATAGTTACCAGTCTTTCCCAGTTTACAGACAGAGTCTGGACAGGGCGCAGGCTTGAGATGAGAGGCATGGATCCAGGAAGTGTTTCCGTCTACTTTTACCGCTGTAGGTGTTATAATTAGCACCTGGTATGGTCCTTTCAAGCAGGGTTCCAGGGATGACACCTGATGTTGTCTTATGTAGATGAAGTCCCTTACTTGATATCAATGTGGAGTCCCCTTGTCCCCAGGTTGCAAGGCAGTTGTCAGCTGTTTTCACCGGTATCATTGAGTTCTTTCAAGAGATTTAATTCTGTCAAGCAAGGGGGTGTGGAAGGCATCGTTAGGTCTTAGAGTTGGGGTTACATGCCTTACTGGAGGAGGTGCACCATAGAGAAATTCATAGGGGGTGAGTTTACACAAAGAAACAGAGGGAGTATTTCTTGCATGAAACAGTGGATAAGGCAGGGGCATAGTCTAATATTTTATGCCGGTCTCTAAGCTTAATTTCGTTAAGGTCTCTTTAATGGTTCAATTTACTTTTTTTTCCTGTCCTGAGCTCTGGGGTCTAGAAGCACAATGTAACTTCCAATTAATCCCCTGGGTCCTGGCTAAGCCCTCACTTACCCGGGACATGAACACCGTTTAATTATCAGACCCTATTACCTTAGGCAGGCCTTGTCTTGAAAAAATATCTTAATATCTTTCAGGATCTTCTTGACCACCGTTTGAGCCGGTTTTTTTTTTTTTTTTTTTTTTTTTTTTTTGTGAGAAAGGATTCAATCCATCCTGAAAATTTATCTACAAAGACTAGGAGATATTTAAGTCTATACCTTGCTGGCTTAATTTCAGTAAAGTCTACTTCCCAGAATTGTCCTGGTCTGGTTCATCATAGGTGCTTTCCTGCAGGAAGCTAGGAAGGGTAAGCATTAACCAATTGACAGAACCGACAGGCTTTTGTTACCCGTTCAGTTATTTTTTTTCACTGTGAGTAAGTTAGTCGAAATCTCTGTTCCTGATCTTTCAGGAATGCCTGCAGTTTCTTTGAACCAAGGTGAGTAAGTTGATGTACATTTTTAACGTAGTGTAGGGCTTTCTGAAATTGCAGGCTGGGCTCAGTGAAGTTGAGGAGTTCAGTGTCAGTGTTCTTAAATGTTATCAAAAGCTTGCTGGTGCTCAAGGGTACATTGGAATTGGGCATCCTTATTTAACAACGGGTATAAAGAATCAGCTAAGAACACAAACCCAGGTATACATAACCTGAAAAGGCAGCAGTCCCAAGAAACTCTCTGTGTTGTCTCCTGTTAGATGGAGGTGGTATCTGCACAACGGTTTGTTTTCTGGGCTCAGTGAACCATCATTTCTGCCCCTAAGGGAATAACCCAGGAAGATTACTTCTTGATGGCAAATTTGGGCCTTTTTGGCAGAAGCTCTATACCTGAGTTGAGCAAGCTCGGATAATAGTGCTTGGGTCCCAGACTCACAGTTTTCCTTGTTGTTAGCTGCCAGTAGCAGGACATCCACATATTGAAGCAGGGTGACTTTGGGGTGCGTAATTCTGAAGTTGTTGAGATCTCTGTGGAGGGCTTCATCAAAGAGACTGGGGGAGGTTTTGAACACCTGTGGGAGTCTAGTCCAAGTTAGTTGACCAGAAGTTCCGTTATCTGGGTCTACCCACTCGAAAGCAAACAGCAACTGACTATCTTTATGCAGAGGCAAGCAAAATAAAGCATCTTTTAAGTACAGAACAGTATACCATTTTCACTCAGCAACAGCAAAGTGTTTATTGGGGTTCCAGCATGCTGGGGCTCAGAGCTCACTTGACTAGAGCAGAGAGCCCCGAGAACAACTTAAACAGAGCTTATATAATTTTTTGGAGAGGGCAGGGAGGGAAATTAATTGATGGGTCAGGGCAAGTGGGCAGTTTTTGTGCAACCGGGTGAGGGAGTACATTCTGCAGTTTGGCAGTTGGGGACAGCACATTTTGGGAACAAAATTAGCAAACAGTTCTCAAGATTTCAACAGTGTTTTGTTAAGCATAAAGAAAAACAGGAAGTGACAAATACCTATTTTATTAACCTTTCACCAAAGCAAAATGAAAAGTGAGCATGGATTACTAAAAACAACCATGTCCTGGTTGCCTAATGCTCTCAAATGTCAATCCTATTGGTGACTACATATTTCTTTCTTCCTAAGATTATATATTCCACCTCAACCATATTGAAAATGCCTAATCCTATCACTCACATTATACTTTGTCTGATTTCCTAATGTCTCTATTAATATCTGCTTTCCTACATATTTTTCCCCAGTTCATCATTGTGACTGACTCTTTATATGTGCTCATATTTACTTTCACTCTCTACCCGAAACCCTATTGCTAATGAACCTTTTGTCCAAATCCTATACTCACTCTTTTTTCTAAACCTACTGACCATCTTCCTATTCCTACCGACTATTCCTTTTTGACTGGATGTTCTCTTGAACATTCAATCATCCAAGGTACAAGGTCCTATGCCATTGCATATTGATTTATCTGAGACATCTGTGCAGAACATAATTCAAAGCTAAGTATACCACTAAAGGGCCCAATGTCCTTCTGGCTTCAAATCGTACCTAGAATTTTGGTTTCATACTTATATTTCACCTATATATTCTTGTGAATATCGCAGGTACCCAATACCATTATTTGTCCAGCAGAATAATTCCTAACCCAAATAGAATATGTTATTAACCCTAACCATACACTGTTCCTCAATCTAACTTTGCAGAAAAGCAGGGACAGAGTTGGTCTTACAATACAGGAATGTACGGGATCTTCCACCTGCTGAGAACCTCAAAGGTTGATGCAGAAATGATCCCTGGAGAAGATTTAGGCAGCTATGAAGGGCCTGAGAGAGCAAAAGTCATCTTCCAACCCAAACAACCTAGTCAGGATGAAGGGATGTATCTGAATCAGCCTCTCTCCTCTTGATATAAAGAAGATGGACCAAACCAACCCTGTGTGGAGAGCTTCTCCTGGGTGCCTATGGTTGATATACAATTCTAACTTCTGAAAGTGTCACAGGAAGTAGTGGCAGCCTCCATCTCAAGGGACCCTTGAATGCAACTGTTAGGACAAAGTGGTTGCCAAGGCAGTGACCTCATTCCGTTCTTGAAGGAATTGACCTACCTCACTTTTTGGGGGATGGAACTCTCTGAACTTGGGATCCAGGAAGCCAGGCACAAAGAGCCAGTACCCGTCCCATTCCCAGTAGGCTCACTTGTTTGGATTTAACAAGGACAGAGTCTGTCTTTCTTGGTACCTAAAGATTTGAGGATGGCCAAATTCAAGTAGACCTCTGAAAATGGGCCTTTCCTGAGACAGCAGGTAGTGGTCAGCACAGGCTCCTGACAACTTCACAGAGTTGGACAAGGAGAACAGATCTGAGACAGGACAGGCCATTTTGGGGAAACATAGTATGGCCCACCAGTCAGAGGACACTTCGGATAGTCACAGACTTACTTGTTGGAAGGAGGTGACTTTTTGAGTGTGGTTGTGAGTTTGTGGTTTTGTCTCATGTTCTGAGAATAGGTAGGAAAGGCTGTTTGTTTGGTTTGGAGTGAACTGTTTCTAGAAAGTCCTTTGACAAGGTGAGTGTTTCTAGGTCTGCGTATCCCAGTGTCTGTGGTTGTAGACATTAGAAAAGAGCATGCATCCATAGATGTGTCCTGTCTAGTAGAAAGCTTCCCAGCATTCATTCTTTCCAATTTATGAATGGACTGTGGCTCGCCTTATAGAAAGGCAACACCTACAACCTTCTTAATTTCCTGTTTTCTTCCTGAATTTTGGCCACTCTGCAGAATAGGCTAATATTTTTGTGTCAAAGATATGTACCACCTCCAAGCTCTGTGACATGGCCATGTACTGGTTAGCTGAAGGGAATGGCGAGCATCTCAGAAAACTCAGATATCAGTGTGACCAGGAAAGTATCAGTGGAGAAACCATGCTTTGGGCCTTTTGCTAACCTATTGTTCTGTTGTCCTGAGTGTCAGGAAGGTCTTTGCCTCAGGCCACCCTTTGTGAAGCCTGAAGAAAACAGTTTTAAAATGGAAATAAATGGGCATCACCTGTGGCTCTTTGCTTAATTACTTTGGAAAGGGATGTGTCTGAATCAGCCTTTTGGCCCTTTGTGAAGCTATAGCTTAGATTCTCAGTGCCTGATGGATCTAAAGAAAGATCCAATGTGTGCATCCAAAACCAAAATGGCAAAAATATCAGTCATTGTGCATGAAGTCTCTCACCTTCCTCTGTTATTTTCCTGATGTCCATCAAGTGAGAATAGTGATCTTTTGTGTCAAATGAGTTCTTCCAATCCCTGCAGAGGTGCTTCAGTTTTCTCATGACTCCAAATCACATAAGGAATCTATACCTGACAGTCAGTAGGCATCAAATTGGAGAACCAGAGCAGTATTAATGGCAGACCTATGTGATCAATTCTGGTTCACTGGAAGGGTGTCCAGGCTACCCTGAGGTTAGGCAAATGAGGGGCAAGTGAGCTTATTTTGGACACTCTCTTGGACTGCGCCATTCATGGAAACCTCCAGCCAGACGTAATGATGAGTGTATATATGAAAAAAGATGAGGGCCTTGGGGGAGTGTTTTGGTTTTAATTTTGGTCATTTGTGTGGCGGTTGGAAGAGATGACTGGGTCCATCTGGGCTTGAACTCTGGTGTGATTCTGCTCAGAGACTAAGTTCTGTAACTGACCTCAGAGAAGTAATTGCTTTGGAAAGGGATGTGTCTTAATCAGCCTCTTGACCCTGTGTGAGGCTGTGGCTTAGAATATCAGCACAAAATGGATCTAAAAAAGATCCCATGCATGCATCCAAAACCAAAATGGCAAAAAGAGCAGCCATTGTGGATGAAGTCTCTGGCCTTCCTTTGTAAAGTTCAGAAAGAATAAAAGAAATTGAAATTGAAACGTAAAGAACCAGGTTTTGTAAAGTTTACAAGCTGCACTGAGAACCTGAAATTCCTGAGTCAGTAAAGACAATTCTTTGATGTGTCCATTAGATGTGAGTTGAAATCTTCCCATTCGACCTTGTTACTTAACAACCCCTGCCCAGAAACCGTGAAGCTCAGCACATATACATCTCAGGGCTTCAACCAATCAGTTTAAATGTCTACCCCTTCACAGGGCTGACCAATCACCCCCTGCCCGACCTGTTCCCACCAATGAATGTGCTAATCAGGTTTTGGAGTTGTTATTTGATTTTCCCAGGGTACATGGTAATTTGCTAAAGGAGGCTATGATGTATGTAAAGTCCCTGCCCTCTCTAAAGAATGTGTATAAACTCTGCTCAAATTGTTCTCTGGGCTCTTTGTTGTTTGCTTTTCTGATGTGAGCTCTGAGCCCCAGCATGCTGGACCCCCAATAAACCCTTTTCTGTTTCATGAGAAAGTCTCTTGGTGGTGTTTTTCTCCGACCTTCGCCCCACCTTTTCATCTGGAGGCCCCAGGTGAGATATTCGGCAGCAGCGGACAAAAGACGCCAACTGACTTCTCTTAGGGTAAGTAGGGCGCCTATTTCTTGTTTTGGGTTTCCGTTTAAGGCGTGGCAAAGTTGCTGTGGGTGAGGGCATTAGGTCTCTCCTATGTTGGCTGACAGAAGTGTCACAGAGCCAAAGGTCACGTCCCTGGGGGCACTCCAGAGGACTAGGGAAATCAAGGAATAGTAGTTTCCTCAACTGGGTTATATTTTGCTTCAGGATTCGGTTTTCCAGCCCAAAAGGTTTTGCCAGCTACTCAGTTTTGTTCATTGTCCTGAACTCAGGTTGAGTTTACTGTCTGTATTTATTGTCTAACCCATCAGGTTTTGCCAGTTACTCAGTTCTAATCGTTGTCTTGGACTCATGGTAAATGTTTACTGTTTGTCATTGTGTGTGTCGAGTTTGTGTCTTCACTGTCCCTGTTTGAGTAACTTCCATTATGGGACAAAGCACTTCTATGCCTCTGTCCCTGACCCTTGATCATTGGACTGATGTCCGCTCAAGGGCCCAGAATCTTTCGTTTTCAGTAAAACGCCAGAGCTGGCAGACTCTCTGAGCTTCAGAATGGCCCATCCTGGGAGTCGGATGGCCACCAGAAGGATCCTTCCACTTCCCTCTAATCCGAAAAGTCAGAGATATTGTCTTTTAGCTGGGGCCACGTGGCCACCCAGATCAACAGACATATACCCCTTCCCTCATGATTATATCATTCAAACCTTCCACAACTCCCGCTCTCCCCACCATTCTCCCTGAGTCACAAGACTGGATACTCTTCCCCCTCCTCATTCTGTACCCTCGCTCCCCAACCCCCAACATGTTCCAGATGATCCTCCCACCACTGACTCAGCCTCTCAGCTGCTAGAGGCAATTGGGCCAGGCAATTGGGAAGTCCTCCAGGGGACTTCCCTGCAGCAGCAGCAGCCCCTCCTCCCCTGGAGGAAGCAGGGCCACCTAAAGGAACCCGGCGGTGATGGATAATAGAAAACTCAGAATCCCCTGTGATGCTCTCTCTCAGTCCCTACGGGCCAATGAACCGTCCCAACTGGGAACCCAACAACATTGAAGGTAGGTAGCATCCGTCCACTTATCGCCGGGCTCTAATAGTGGGTATAGCGGGTCACCAAGCGACCGCCAGAGGGCCGACTAATTTGGCCAATGTAAGAGAGATTATCCAAGGGCCTAATGAGTCACCCTGTATGTCTCAGGAGAGAATTATGGAAGCATAAAGGAAATATACTTCTTTTGATCCTCAGGCAGAGGACCAAAAGGCATCTGTTGCAATGGCCTTTATCGAGCAGGCTGCCCTAGATATTAAGAGAAAGTTACAATGTCTAGATGGATTACAAGATATGATGTTAAGAGATTTAGTCAGAGAACCTGAGACAGTATATTATAAGAGAGAAATTGAGGAGGAGAAGGAACAGAGGAGAGAGAAGGAAAGGGAACAAAAGAAGGATGAAAGGAGCAAAAGGCAGACTAAAGCATTGGCTAAGGTTTTGTTCACAGCAAAAAATACTCCAGAAGGTTAAATGCTGGGAGACAGAAAGGGATACCTGGGCCCACGCCAAAGGCTGCCCCTGGCATCAGATCAATGTGCCTACTGAAAAGAAAAAGGACACTGAGCCAAAGAGTGGCCCAAAAAGGAGCAGCCACACGAGCCCGCCATGCTGACTCTAGAAGAGGACTAAGAAAGTCGGGGCTTGGATCCCCTCCCCGATCTCAGGGTAACATTTGAAGTGGAGGGGATTCCAGTGAACTTTGAAATGGAAACAGGAGCAGTATACTCAGCCCTTAAGACCCCACTGGGCCCCCTATAAATAAATAAATGGTCCCTAGTTCAATGGCTAATGGCAGTAGATATCAGGCTTGGACAAAAAAGAGGATTATGAACCTAGTAAATGGAAAAGTCCACACTATTTTCTAGTAATCCCAGAATGTCCAGCCCCATTGATGAGCAGGGATCTGCTTACCAAACTCTGGTCTAGAATAACCTTTATCCCTGATGGTCCCCAAGTGGAGTTTCTAAAGCCTTCAGTAAAAGCTCCCATAGTCACGGCTTTGACTATGTCCGTAGAAGGTGAACATCACTCTTCGTGTCCCCTAGGACTGATCAACAAAGCAAACTCGCACAGAAATGGATAAAAGATTATCCTAATGTCTGGGCAGAAACTGCTGGGTTAGGTCTAGCCCTTAAACAACCTCCAATAGCAGTATAATTAAAAGCCTCTGCCTCTCCAATCAGTGTTAAACAATATCCCCTAAGCAAAGAAGCTAAGGATGGGATAAGGCCCCATATTCAGAAATACCTGACTCTTGGGGTCTTAAGGCTCTGTCAATCAGCCTGGAATACCCCGCTGCTACCAGTTAGAAAGCTAGGAACTGGGGACTACCATCCTGTTCAAGACCTAAGAGAGATCAACAACAGAGTGCAGGACATTCACCCCACAGTACCCAACCCATATAATTTGCTTAGCACTCTGAATACGGAGCGGGAATGGTACACTGTGCTGGACTTAAAAGATGCTTACTTCTGCTTGCCCCTACATAAGGACAGTCAGTTGCTGTTTGCTTTCAAGTGGATAAACCCCAAAACTGGAACATCTGGCCAATTAACCGGGACTAGATTCCCACAGGAGTTCAAAATCTCCCTCACTCTCTTTGATGAAGCCCTCCACAGGGACTTCAACGACTTCAGAACTGCCCACCCTGAAGTCACCCCACTCGAATATGTGGATGATCTGCTACTGGCAGCCGACACCAAGGAGAACTCTGAGTCTGGGACCCAAGCACTATTATTCGAGCTTGCTCGGCTTGGATATAGGGCTTCTGCCAAAAGGCCCACTTTTGTCAGCAAGAAGTAATCTTCCTGGGTTATTCTCTTAGGGATTGCAAACGATGGCTCACTGAGCCCAGAAAACAAACCGTTGTGCAGATACCTCCCCCTTCTAATAAGAGACAACTCAGAGATTTTTTTGGGACTGCCAGCTTTTGCAGGTTATGGATTCCTGTGTTCGCATCTCTGGCTGCACCTTTATACACTCTGATAAAAGGGGATGCCCACTTCCAATGTACCCCTGAGTACAAACAAGCTATTGATAATGTCAACAAAAAGGTGCTGCTCTCTGCTTCAGCCTTAGCACTACCAGATGTAGATAAACCCTTCAATCTCTACATAGAAGAAAAGAAAGGAATAGCATGGGGAATGCTCACTCAGACATTGGGACCTTGGAAATGGCTAGTAGCATTCTTATAAAAAAAACTGGACCCAGTGGCTAGCGTGTGGCCCCTTTGCTTAAGAGCTATAGCAGTGGCAGCCCTTCTAATAAAAGATGCTCATGAATGAACGTTGGGACAGAAGCTCACCATTATAGTCTCCCATGACCTGGAGAGCATCATCTGCCAGCCTCCAAAGAGGTGGCTATCAAACTCCAGAATTAAGCACTACCAGAGCCTCTTGCTTGACAAAGACAGTATAATGCTGGGACGCCCTGCTCCACTCAACTCGGCTACACTGCTGCCAGAAGTATCATCAGGACCTGTCGCTCATGAGTGTCAAAACATACTGGCAGAGAAAACCAGTATACGACAAGACTTGAAGGATCAGCCACTGCCTCGCCCTGAAGTCGTATGGTTTACGGACGGCAGCAGCTTTCTCCAAGACGGTAAGCGGCGGGCTGCACGAGCAGTACTTAGCAAAACTAATGTCATCTGGTCCTCTGGTCTCCCAGAAGGGACATCAGTCCAAAAAGCAGAACTGATTGCTCTTACGAAAGCATTGGAACTAGCAACAAGCAAAAGGGCAACCATATACACTGACAGCTGCTATGCATTTGCCACTGCTCATGTGCACAGGGCTATTTACCAGCAAAGAGAATAGTAACCTCTTCCAGGAAAGAAATAAAGAATGAAGATGAGATCCTCCACCTTCTCTCAGCAGTGCAGGCCCTAAAGAACTAGCTATAGGGCACTGTCCAGGGCCCCAGAAGGGAAACGACCCCGTGGTGGTTGGAAACAGAAGGGCAGATGAGGAAGCTTAATTGGCAGCCCTAAACGAAGTGACTCTGTTAACTTTTTCCACATGGGGGGGAACAAAAATCAGGAGACTTGGCAGCTCCGGAACCTTCAGGCAACTTATCATCTGAGAAGACAGATACAGAACTCTGGGACCCTACAGAGCCAAGTTTACAATTTCAAAAAGCCCACCTTTATGTCAAAGACTTACACTAGCTCACCCACTTAGACTCAAAGAAGTTGTAGGCACTCTTAAAGGACCGAAGAAAGGACTTATTATTGACTGACTCAAAGAGGAAAGAAATAGCTGAGCAGGTGACTAGAGCTTGTCAAGTCTGTCAATTAGTTAATACTTACCCATCCAAGCTTCCTGCAGGAAGCACTTACGAGGAACCAGACCAGGACAATTCTGGGAAGTGGACTTTACTCAAATTAAGCCAGCAAGTTATGGACTTAAATATCTCCTAGTCTTTGTAGGTACTTTTTCAGGATGGGTCGAAGCCTTCCCCATGAAGAAAAAAACGGCTCAGATGGTGTTCAAAAAGATCCTAGAAGACATTTTTCCAAGGTCCGGCTTGCCTAAGGTAATAGGGTCCGACAATGGACCGGCATTTGTAGCCCAAGTAAGTCAGGGATTCGCCAGGACCCTGGGGATTAATTGGGAGTTACATTGTGCTTATAGACCCCAGAGCTCAGGACAGGTAGAAAGGATGAATAGAACCATCAAAGAGACCTTAACGAAATTAAGCCTGGAGACCGGCATAAAATATTGGACTATGCTCCTATCTTATGCACTGTTTCCTGCAAGAAATAACCTCTATGCCTCTTTGTGTAACCTCACCAATTATAAAATTCTCTATGGTGCCCCTCCTCCAGTAAGGGACCTAACCCCAACTCGAGAATTAATGATTCCTTTCACACACCCTTGCTTGACAGACTTAAAGCCCTTGAACAAACCCAGCACCCAGCGATACCTGTGGAAATAGTTGGCCACTGCTTATCAGCCTGGAGACAAAGAAACCCCACATTGTTATCAAGTGGGAGACTTAGTCTACGTGAGATGGCATCAGGTGTCATCCCTGGAACCTCGCTGGAAAGGACCATACCAGGTGTTTCTTATAACACCTACAGTGGTGAAATTGGATGGGATCACTTCCTGGATACATGCCTCACATCTCAAGCCTGTGCCCTGTACAGATTCTGGCTGGAAACTGAAACTGACTGGTAACCCTCTCAAGTTCCGTGTCTGTCGTGTGGATAGGGCTATGGATTCTTCCCCTGGCCACCAGCATTCCTAATCCCCATCAGCCTGTTCAGCAACAATGGCAAGTTATAAATCCTACTGGGCAAGTAGTGTGGTCTATTTCACATACAGCCGCCTTATGGACTAGGTGGCCATCTCTCCACCGAGACATTTGTCAGCTTGTTATAGGCCTCTCTGACTGGGATCTCCCTGACATAGAGGACCCCACACATATCCCACTCAAACCCAAACCAGGGCAACATAGACCACCTTACCCCATGAATTATGGATGTCATCTCCCCAACTGAGGTGTAAACTAGCCAGTCTTGATTTTTATGTGTGCCCAGCTGATTTCCGAAGTTGCAAACAGGCCCAAACCTGTGGAGGACCCATTGACTTTTATTGTAGATCTTGGGGATGTGAACAAACGGGAGTGCATGGTGGAACCCAAACTCTCCAGACAGTATGATTCAGGTAGGACCAAATGACACCTGGATTGATTCCAAGAAATGTGCCGCTAGCCAAGCGGTGTCAAAAACTCGCTGTGGAAAGAATAGTCTATGTTACCCCCTCAAATAACTTTCACTTCCAAAGGAAGGGGATACCTCAGAACAACATGGCCTATGGGAAATACTAGGGGAATGCGATTTTATATTTATGGCCCTGGTTATGACTTTGCTCTCTGGTTCACCATCCAGCTTAAAAAGGAAGAAAAGCCCACAGCAATAGGGCCCAATCCCCTCAAGCCAGGAATTAAACCTCCTAAACCTCCCATGCCTAGATCTACCAGAACCCCTCTACCATCTCATACTTCCTGGTTTCGGTCTTTGCCTACTTTCCCAGTCCAGAATACAGCTGACTCCTCCCCCTGGGAACTAATTAAAGGAACCATTATGGTACTGAACTCCACACAATCAGAACTCCTTGCATTTCAGCCCAGGTATTAGATAGCTCTGTAAATTATTGTGTAATGGTGCAGATACTCCCCAGGGTGCTCTATGATAATGCAGAATAATTTGAAGGTCTACTAGGGGGACTAACAACCTGATTTCACCGGGAGCCAGTGTCTCTTACTCTAGCCATCCTACTGGGGATAGGAGTTACTGCAGGAGTGGGTACGGGAACAGCTGCTATGATCCGTGGGTCACAACAAATGGCCCGATTAGAAACAGCAATAGATCAAGACTTGAAAACGTTAGAGACCTCCATCACAGTTTTGCAGGAATCCTTAACCTCTCTCTCTGAGGTTGTTTTACAGAAAAGGCAAGGATTAGACCTCCTCTTCATGAGGGAGGAGGGCATCTGTGCTTCACTGAGAGAAGAATGCTGTTTTTATGCTGACCATAGTGGAGTTTTAAAGAATCCATGAGTAAATTGAGAAAATGCCTTGAAGAGCACCAGAGAGAAAGGGAGATTCAACAAGCGTGTTTTGAGTCATGGTTTACCCAGTCCTCTTGGTTAACTAAACTTTTATCAGACTTAGCTGGACCCCTGATCATCCTTATGGTGTTACTAAATGTGGGACCTTGTTTGCTAAACTGCATAGTTTCCTTTCTCCAGGTTCAGATTGGGCAGGAAAAAACACATGGTAATCAGATAAAAATACTATCCACTGGCAGAAATAGAATCTGAGAACCCGCAATAATTATGATTCATTACTTTTAAGATTAAAAGTAGTCAGAAAAAGGAGTGGAAAATGAAAGAATAAAAGAAATTTAAATTGAAACGTAAAGAACCAGGTTTTGTAAAGTTTCCAAGCTGCACTCAGAACCTGAAATTCCTGTGGCAGTTAAGACAATTCCCAGAACTGCCCATTAGATGTGTGTTGAAATCTTCCCTGACCACCTAGTAGCTAAACAACCCCTTCCCAGAAACCCTGCAGCTCAGCACGAATACATCTCAGGGCTTCAACCAACCAGTTTAAATGTATACCCCTTCTCAGGGCTAAAAAATCACCCCCTGCCCCACCTGTTCCCGCCAATGGATGTGCTAATCTTGTTTTAGAGTTGCGATTTGATTTTCCTGCGGCGTATGATGATTTCCTAAATGAGGCTATGATGTATGTAAAGTCCCTGCCCTCTATAAAGAATGTATATAAACTCTGCCCAAGTTGTTCTCGGGGATCTTTTTTCTTTCCTCCTCTGGAGTGAGCTCTGAGCCCCAGATGCTGGACCCCCAATAAACCATTTCTTTTGGCATGAGACAGTTTCTTGTTGGTCTTTTCCTTCAACGTTCGATGAGCTTTTCAGTTCCTGACTACCTTCAAGTGAGAATAGCAATCCTTTGAGTCAAATGAGTTCTTCAAAGACCTGAAGAGGCTAGCCCATAGGTGCTTGGGTTTTCTCATGACTCCAAATCACAGTAAGAATATATACCTGACAGTCAGTAGGCCTCAAATTGGAGAAGAAGAGCAGTATTAGCAGCAGGGCTATTTGATCATTCCTGCTTCAAAGAATGGGGTCCAGGCCACCCAATGCCCTTATGGACTTCAAATCTTACCTAGATTTCTGTTTTCATACTTATATTTCACCGCATATTCATGTAAATATCACAGGTTTCCAATACCATTATTTATTCTGCAAAATGATTCCTAATCGAAATCGAACCTGTTATTAACCTTAACCATACACTCTTCCCTCAATCTAACTTTACAAAAGAACATGGAAATTGTTGATCTTACAATACAGGAATGTAGGCGATCTTCCACCTGCTGAAAACCTCAAAGTTCCATGCAGAAATCATCCCTGAAGAAGATGTAGGCACCTATGAAGCATGTGAGAGAGCAAAAGTCAACTTCCATGTCAAACAACCTGGTCAGGATGAAGGAATGTGACTGAATCAGCCTCTCTCTTCTTAATGTAGATTAAATGGACCAAACCAGGCCCAGGCCTGTGTGGAGAGCTGTTCCTGGGTGCCTGTGGTTGATATACCATTCTAACTTGTGTAAGTGTCACAGGAAGTAGGGGCAGACTCCATCTCATGGGACCCTTGGAAGCAACTGTTAGTACAAAGTGGTTGCCAAGGCAGTGACCTCATTCATTTCCTGAAGGAAGGCACCTACCACACTTCCTTGGTGATTGACTGCCAGGCACCCAGAGAAGTCCCAGTCCCAGTCCCAGTGGTCTCAATTGTTTGGATTTATCAAGGACAGAGTCAGTCTTTCTTGGTACCTACTTAAGTGATGATGGCCAAATGCCAGGAGAGGTCTGAATAGAAGCCTTTTCTGAGAAAGCAGGTAGTGGCTCAACCATGGCTCCTGACAACTTCAAAGAGTTGGCAAAGAAGACCAGATCTGAGACAGAACAGGCCACTTCGGGGAACATAGTATGGCCCACCAGTCAGAGGACACTGAGGATAGTCACAGACATACTTGGGGGAAGGAGGTGCTGTTGTGGGTGTCCCTATGAGTTTGTTGTTTAGTCTCATGTTCTGAGAATAAGTCGGTTTGTTTGTTTGGAGTGGAATGTTTCTAGAAATTTGTTTGACAACATGAGTGTTTCTATGTCTGTGTATCCCACTGTATACATGGTTATAGACATTTGAAAAGAGAATGCATCAATGGTTGTGTCCTGTCTGGTAGAAAGCTTCCCAGCATTCATCCTGCCCAATTTAAGAATGGAGAGTGGCTTGCCTTATGGATGGGCAACACCTACTACCTTCCTAAGTTTCTCTCTTCTTCTTGAATACGGGCCACTCTCCAGAATAGCCTCATGGTTTTGTTTCCAAGATATGCACCACCTCCAAGCTCTCTGACATGGGCATGTACTTAATAGCTGAAGGGAATGGGAGCATCTCAAAAACTCAGAATTCTGTGTGACCAGTAAAGTCTCAGTGGAGAAACACTGCTTTGGGCTTTTTGCTTACCTATTGTTCTGTTGTCCTGAATGTCAGGAAGGTCTTTGCCTCAGGCCACCCCTTTGTGAAGCCTGAAGAAAACAGTTTACAAACGGAAATGAATGGGCATCACCTGTGGCTCTTTGCTTAATTGCTTTGGAAAGGGATGTGGCTGAATCAGCCTCTTGGCCCTTTGTGAGGCAGTGGCTTAGATTGTCAGCATCTGATGCATCTAAAGAAAGTTTCCAAGTGTGCATTCATAACCAAAATGGCCAAAAGAGCAGTCTTTGTGGATGAAGTGTCTCGCCATCTTTTGTAACCTTCCTGACCTCCATCAAGTGAAAATAGGAATTCTTTGGGTCAAATGAGTTCTTCAAAGCCCTCTAGAGGCTAGCCGATAGGTGCTTGAGTTTTCTCATGACACAAATTCTCATGAAGAATCTATACCAGACAGTCAGTAGGCCTCAAATTGGAGAAGAGGAGCAGTTATAGAGCAGGACTAATTGATCACTCTTTGTTCACAGGAAGGGTGTCCAGGCCAAGCTGACTTTAGGCAAATGAGGCACAAGTGTGCTTATTTTGGACAGTGTCTTGGGCTGTGCCCCTCATGGAAACTTCCAGCCAGAGGTAATGATGAGTGTATATGTGGAAGAAGATGAGGGCCATGTGGGAGTGTTTTGGTTTTAATTGTGGTCAGCTGTGTGGTGGTTGGTAAAGATGCCTGGGTCCACCTGAGCTTGAACTATGGTGTGATTTCCCATAGAGACTGAGTAATGGAACTGACCTCAGAGAAGTATTGCCATGAATTGTGTTGGGATTTTAGGTGGCCATGCATGAGATTCACCCTTGAAAACTGAGATATAGAAAAGGGTGGCTTTCCAAAGAGTACTGTCAAACTCAGCCTGGATATCACATGACTTTATTCTGAAAGATTGGCCGCCATAGTTGAGAGTCAAAACATACATGGACCTTACATTGGAGACCTCAATGGGCCTGGCTTCATGTGTCATTTGGGCCACTCTTTGGGAAGCCTTGCCTCTGAGAGTTCACCAGAGCTTTCCTTGAAATGTGCTTCTTCAAAATTTAATGGTTCCTGAATGAATTTAAACCCACAGTTTCCCCAAATTCATCCTTGAAAAATGGCTAGATAAATACCATGAAATTTTTGAAATTCCCATGACCAGGTGGCCCTGGAGAATCTTTGGATGTCCTGTTGCTGATCATGAGGGTACCAGACAGTACCTTGATTGACTGGGTTTCATGAAAACGGTGTATAACACAGATACCAGTATGTTGGAGGCTGCTGAGTAGTGGGCCCAGAGCTGTGATGTGCAGGTGTGTGATAAAGCATCTCTTGTCAAGCCATGTGGATCTGTCATTGACTTCCAGATGGCTTGTGGCTGACATGGTGCAGACAGGAATCACGTATATGTCTGAATCCTCTCCATAAAAGGCATCTTGTTATATGGAGATGTTTCAGGGCAATGTTCAGAATCAGGTTTCTATGGTTAAGGGGACAAGCTATGTGGAATAGAAGCCTGGTTGGTGCATTCTCCTGCAGACCCTGACCCACAACACGTGACAGGACTCCCTCCAGCACTGTGTCCCAGTTGAACTCCTTGTATTTCGTGAAGCAAATACCAAACTCCCAGTGCAGCAGCAAGAAACACCATGAAAAGTGGAGGATGACCAAATGGCTTCACAGTCCACATGCGGAGACACTTAGCTTTCAGTGGCCACAGTTTACCTACAAAGAGAGAAGTCAGCACTGCTGCCTCATGTTATTTGGAAAATAAGAAACAATGTCCTCCAGGTCACATAGATACAGACTCAGCTTTAATGGTCTCCTTAGAATGGAAGCTAAAGCTCCTGACAACAACATATATGTCAAGTGCCCATCCTCAGAGGCAGTTTCTCAAGTAGTCTTTAGGCAGGCAGAGCTCCATGTTGGTGGAGTGTTTACCTTTTAGACCAGGACGCAAGAAAAGATCACTGACTCCAATTAAAATCAAATTAAAGCAAACTTATTATTTCCACCACCCGGGCTGTGTCTCCCTCCCAAAACCGCGGGAACAAGAGAGCAAACCCACCTTTCCTACAGAATGGCTTTATAGCGCAGAATGTTACAGAAAAGGGTGGTTACAGATAACAGAACTCTGACAAGCATCACACTAACGATAGTTTACATTTTTTTTTTTTTTTTGCTGGCCCCAACATCAGAATTTATGAGAACCATTAGAGCCTCAGAGAGTGTCGTCTGGCCAGGGAAGGCCAATATTTATGAGGTGTAAATAAAGTTTCAGAGAGGGCTGTTATCTGGTCAGAGAGCCATGCATGGGTGAGTTCAAGGCATGGGCAGGCATTCAAAGCAGGTTCAGAATTTGCTGTAATTTATAGTTAAGCCAAAATTATCTTTTCATGGCTTTGTGGCAAGATGGCTCCAATTTAAATAAAATATCAGGTTGGGTCTATCATTCCCCCATTTTCTAATGTGTCCCTTTCAAATCTTTGATAGGGTAGGGGACGAGCACTGAGGGAAATTTAATTCCTCAGGTAACAGTCTCCCCATTTTTTGAACTCACCCAAAACCGGTCTCCCTGATTTTACTGACTTAATTAATTACTTATATTGATAGTCTATTTATTTTTGGCTCCATTGTAGTAAGAAGCGAGGCGTCACTCATTTTGACTTCTTCTGAGCTGAGAGAGGGTGACGTGAGGGGGTACGGTCTGAGAGACATGAGTTGCCTTTTCGAAGTCAGTTCGGTTTGAAGTCTGGTTGGGGAAGTACAGGTTGTAAAGTCATCTGGGGATGGGTTCTTCTATGAGAGAAACAAAATACATGAGTACTGAATAAATGTTGCAGCAGCTGGAACATGTCACTGTATAGAAGTTCCCTCACCAGTCTTAAATATCCCCAGTTATCAGGACTGTCAACTTAATATTTAACATTTAGGGTTACAGTTGTCCCTCCCCATAAAATACAGTGTTATAATTTAATACCATCTGATCCTGCAAAATTCTTTTACTAGTATGACCTCTGTGTCTAATAGAGAAACTCTTTATTCTGTTACTCAAGGCTGGATAATTGTACTAGCAAACTCCAATATTACCTGTGTAGGTTAGGAATATCTGTAGGCCTTAAACTAAAAACTTCTGCCTCTGGCAGCTCCTCTTGATAGTCTCTTTTTATAGTTATCAGGCATTCCTCTCTGAGAACCCTTCTTTGTAGCCTCCAGTCTTATTTATTTTGGGAGGCTAACATAAAGTGTATACCTTAAAATATTATTATTACTGTTATTATTTAAAATGCCCAGGAATGGCTGTATTTTGCGTTTAACTGTCTTTCCTAAATGTTTAAGATGAAGCAGTCAAACTGACTTTTGTTTCTATCTATTATGAACAGTCAGCTGAGCTTTTACGGGAGTCATTCCTGGGGAAACTTGAGAGCAGCTTCTCAGTTCTGCTAGTGCCATTTTCGCTAGGTGTGTCCAGGTCTTGCTTGACCCTGTGGCTTCCCTCGGAAGCATCAGGGATGTCTCCCTTCTCTGATGACTGTCTTCTTCTTAGAAAATGCACTGATTGGCTTTCTGTTCTCCAGTGGCTCAGAGTTGCAAAGCTCTTTAGGGAAGTCCCCTGTTCCCTGGATACAGACTGACTCAGAGGGCAAAAATCAAATATTGGTTTTCTTGGCCCTTTTCATTTAACTTTAATTTTAAATCCTAATTTTAAACATCCAGCAAATAAATTTTAGCAGCCTTATATTAAGAGTACTGGGCTTTAATGTCTGTAATTTAAAATTATTTATCTTTTTATTAATTGGGATCTGTATTTTTCTGTCTGTCTTTTGGTGATGACTTGTTATCTTTAATTAACCCATGTTGTGTTCTTAAAGCAACACTTCTGTAAAACATTAACAGGGAATCTTTAGATCACTTATAAGGAAATTACAAAATAAAATTAACAAGAGTAAATATACTTAGTTTGTGTAATAGCTACCCTGAATTTTTAGGCTGAGTTATTTATTATATTTCTTGTTTGAGATCCTAATAATCTTGATATGAAAAAAAAAGAACTTTTGAATGTAACTTTAAATGAAATAACATCTGACCCACTGCTTTCGTAGTCATTCTCACATGCAGTAAGTTGGGACACAGAGCCTTATCTCAAGTAAGGCAGGGCTCTTTATAAATCTTAAGTGTTTTAGTTCTAAAGATGATCTTTGTTTTTAAATATCAGTTTAAAAAGTTAACATTAATTGTTTGAGGTCACATGAACATTAGTTAACACCATATAATATAACATTTAAAACATGAATAAAATAAACGCTGAAAGTTTTATCCTTTTCATAGCTAAGGCTCTCATTAACATAAAAATACATTCAAATTGTTCCCCAATGTAAAAAGTAACATAAAAGTTTACATATCTTATTGATAAAAGGTAAATAAATGCCCAATATATATATATATTTTTTTTACCATACAACTTCAGAACACCAGCTTCACATAATGCTCTTTTAAAGTTTCTACCTTAGAGACTTGTATTCCTGGAAGATATGAGCACATTAATAGCATCACAATTGCATTGATGTTTCTACATTAACCAAGTTTAGCTTTTAAAGAAATGGCAGTACAGTGCTCTAAAATAACAGATCGTATTTAATAAGTTGTTTAATATTCATGGTTGCTTGCTCTAGAAAAATAAAACTTAATAAACACAATGCTATTGGTAAACGTATGTTTTAAGAAATTTTTGTGTCTTTTACACATGACTGATTTTTACAATCTTATACAGACTTTAGAACAAACTTATAGAGACCTTAGTAAATCAATAACATATCTAACAAGAATACTCATGAATGAGTAATCAAATATCAAATTTAATTTATTAATTTATCAAAATATTAAACAAAAGTATTGAACAGTGTAGACCATTTTTTTGTTGAAGGAAAAGTCCTAGAACCAAGGCATATTAGACCTTTTGTCGACATTAATATTTTATTAGATTTTTGAACACGTAGAAAAACATGTAAGTTTAAATTTAAAGACATTTATTTTTATCTGTTTATCCAATTTAAAGTGAACCATTTAAATCACGTAAATTAAAGATCTTTGGATCCGCTTTTTAAAATTTGTTTTTGTGAGTGCTCCTTTTTTTATGAGCGCTCCTTATGTATGTTAATTTGTATATAATATACATGATATACGGACATATGTATATATACACATACAACACATAACAAGAGTGTGCACACATAATTATAGTAAAGGCCTTGTAGCTTTTCACAGGTGAAATCTCCATTGCAATGTTTCAAAAACTCCACTGTTGGTCAAAGATAGAACTGATCAGAAAAACATTAACCTAGGTCTGTAGGATCAAAATCATAAGTTAAAAACAATACAGAATCTAAGGAAAAAAAATAAGAGTCCTAGAAAAAGTGACTGGGCAGTTATTAGTAAATACCATACAATGTAATTTTTTCTCCCCCCCCCCTTAGGCCTCAGATCAGTCTCCTACTGAGCTAGTAGGCTTCTTTCATTTGCATTTCAACATAAGGCCTGGCTGAGGTCTGGAAGGAGCAGGGAAAAACTGCTATTCTGAGCAGACACCTCAGGCCTAAGGCATTTTAACCATAATTTTTAGGTTTGGATGTTGAAAATTATGGTACAATTTTAAGTTACAATTCACAAAATTTTATATCTTTACATCTTGTTCTGTCAACAGATACCATACTATGATTTACTATCCTTTTCCAAATTAATGCACTGGTACACACTGTGATATTTTCCCAGTCTACCCAATTCAAAACTGGTGAAAAATAAGACTGAATGTTTGGGAAGTTACTTGCCAACTTGGAAATAGAGTTCTTTAGTTTTCCATGCTAAGTATTTAAGTTCTCTTGCATGAATTATCTAAAATCATAAACTAAACAATTATATGAACCAGACTTTTAACTGCAAGATTGTACAATGCTTCAAAAACCCATTCAGATACCAGATTGTTACAATAAAACGTCATCATTTAGACACACATAGAGCTAAGATCATTCCCAAGAAACAATTTATAATATGAACACATTATTGCACATGTCTTTAAGGGCCAGAAACAAAGACACAAGACAGACAGAAAGGAGCTCCAGACTATGGCTGACAGACAGAAGCCTTTAAAACATATCAGATAAGAGAAAAATCTCCTACACCTGTAGCACGATAGATGTCCCCACAAGGGGAACAGATGTTTTCAAAGAGGAGCAACCTGAAATGTGAAATCAAGGGTCTCCATGGTGACTTTACTGCATTTAGTGTCCCCTTTTTCTTATTCTCTTTTTTAATAAGACAGAGGTGGCATAATTCTTACAGTGCAGGGACGGAAGGAGGGAATTCTCTGAAGCAACAGGGCTTTGGCAGCTGCTGGGAGTCCTTCAGTCCCTCCTTTTACTTACAGGATTAGCTCCTCTAGTTCAGTTCCACCCCGAGCACGCTCCGTCTCCTAATATTTCAGTAGTCAGCTCTCAAAAAGTCCCGGGGTCCGGGGGAGGGTATCAAAATTTGTAACTTAAATTTTGGTTCCTGATGTTGAAGCCAATTAATACCAATTTAATAATGAGGACAGCGTTTGAAAAAAAGAAAAAGGGAGGTTTACTGCTTTGCTAACAAAGGAGAAACACAGGGGATTCTGCCGAAAGGCTGTGACTCTCTTGATCTGGAGGGACAAGAGGTTTTAAAGGAGTTTCACTTTTTCACCTAAGAGATACTCAGTTCTTAGGTCACCAGCAGGCATTGCCCTCTGCAGTGGGTGTGCTCCAGGCAACCAGCTAGGGGCTTCTCTCATCCTGCTTGACAAAGGGGGGGGAAAGTTCATCACAGTTCCTTAAAACACAGTCCAAAGGGGTGTCAGGCTTACTTGCTTTATTACCCATTTTCACGTCCAATATCATTATGTTTTTACCACAGAAATCACACAACAAAACGCACAAAAACTAACAAACCAAAAACATACAGAACACAGAAAAAAACACAAAGAAACAGAAAACCGGTGAAGAAACAGAAAAACAGAGGAGCAATACAACGTCTTGCTAAAGCTCCGGGGAAGGAGCTCCTGCGTGCCCGTTGGCACCTCTCTACCCTTTCAGAGGAATTCCCTACAGAACAGAACAGAGGACAGAATGATTCTTGTTACTGTCCCGGACAGGAGTATATGTGAGCCTCCCCATGCCACCTCTCTGTCATCAGAAGAGATGTTCCTTTACCGGATATCAGATGTTGTAAAGATACCACTTACCTATGGAGGCCTCCTCCACCAGGTGCTTGCTAATAGTTATAGTGCGATGGTTCACTGCAGTGCTCCCCGGACTGAAGGCTCACTCCAAGGCTTTTGAACTTGGCTCTCCCGCCCGGAGCCTTGGAGGAAAGGCCAGCTTCAGAATTTCCAGGAGTCTGGTCTTGTGATCTGGTCGGGTCATCTCACTGGGGAACTCTAAAATATTAGACCAGGATGCAAGAAAAGACCACTGACTCCAATTAAAATCAAATTAAAGCAAGCTTATTATTTCATCCGGGTGGGCTGCCTCTCCCTCTCAAACAGCGGAAACAAGACAGCATCCCCACATTTCCTACAGCCCAGCTTTATACCCTAGAAAGTTACACAAAAGGGGAGTTACAGAAAAACAGAACTTTGACAAGCATCACACTAATTATATGTTACATTTTTTATTTGCTGGCCCCAGCATCAAAAATTATGAGGACCATTAGAGCCTAGAGAGGGTCTTTGGCCAGGGAAGGCCAATATTTATGAGGTGTCACTAAAGTTTCAGAGAGGGCTGCAATCTGGTCAGAAAGCCAGATATGGGTGAGTTCAAGGCATGGGCAGGAATCCCAAGTAGGTTTGGAATTTGCACTAATTTATAGTAAAGAAAAAATTATCTTCTCATGGCTGTGTGGCAAGATGACTCCCAATTTTATTGAAAGATCAGGTTGGGAGATCAACCCTGTCCTTTACTTTTGGAAACTCCTCTACCACATCCATGTTTGTTAACTCCTGAGCATTTTCTATCCCAGATATGTATTCACAGATATTTGAACTCTACTCCTCTAATTGTGTCTTACTTGGGGCGAAGGTAATGTCAAGGCATTGTTCTGGATGAGAGTGGGAAGATTATTGCATACCATATATATGCATACTCATTGGATACATTTTTCAATTTTCCATTCAAAATACTATATCCCTCACAATAACCCATACTCTACGAGACTCTAACAACTAATACTAATATGATGGAGAAAAATAACCGAAACAAAATTGAAATACAATCAGTTCAGAGGAGACATGGTGTATATTGGACTTGCCTTTTGCAAGATAAATGCTAGGTGTTATTAATCTAGTGAATTTTTAATTGAAATAGTTCTCCATGTGTTTTTAAAGTTAAAAAATATGTGTATTCCTGTCTCCCTTTCTCTGTAGCCTATTCAGCACATGTATTTTTATATGCACATATAGAATTCTACGTGATATCACAAGTAAATTTTTGTGAGGTGCCTGACTTGGCAGTTACAAATTGTGAGAAGAGATTACTCCTCCTAAAAGCTGTTGGAACTGAAATTTCAAGCTATAGGTGAGCTTCCTAGTAGAACAACATTATACATAAATCCATGTTCAGTGAAATGAATGTTTTTGGATCTGTGGATGATATATATTTCATGGTGAATTTTGTTTGGCATATGAATTGGTATGTTTATTGTCTGTGGTTGTTTGTGTGTGTGTGTATGTGTGTGTGTGTGTGTGTTTGTGTGTGTGTATATATATATATATATATACACACACACACACACTCTCCAGAATTTTCATAATATGAAATGTATGTGTCTTATATACACTCCCTAAATTCATTCATGTTCATGTATGTGGATTAATAATCAACTTTTCACAACATTATTCTCAGAAATATTCATTCACCTGAAATATATATTTGTTTCCTAGTACTGAAAACTAACTTCAGTGAAAGGTACATACAAATCCTAATATTTCTACAGTTACTGACCCAGTTTAACATCAATGCAAGTAGATTCCTATGGGACATGATGCATCTTTTGATGTTCATTTTTATTCAACAGTGGTACCTTACTATTTTTCAGTTTTTGCACATCATAGGATACATATTTCATCCACTAGTTAGCAAAATTATAGGCATTTGTTTCACTTTTAATCACTTTCTTCTCCAGAACACATGTATTTCTCTATGTTTCTTGACTGGTCTTTTAATGAGACTTCTTTCCAAATACATTATAATCGATTTCCATAATCATTTTGAAACAAATCTCACACACCCTTCATGATAAACCATAACCCTAAGATGACCATTAGATATATAACTGGTTGGAATGAATGATTGTATATCAATATAACATTTCTGATATATTTTCAGATATCTATTCAATCCATTATTTAAAGTGGATCCAGTTATATTGTTTATTCACAGAATGGTGTATTCTTGCATTATCTCTATATTCATAGACACAGGGTACGCCTATTTGTACCCCCATACTAATTTATACGTCTTCAAAATATTGCTCCCTGAAATGGTGGAAGAAATATTCATGTCACCAGATCTGCATATACATTTTATCACAGAAATATTCTGGACACAAAAAGCAAAGGTCACATGTACAATTGTATCAAAGCCTAAATGGGAAGTGAACATGGATTACTAAAATCATCCATGTCCATGTTGCCTAATGTTCAAAAATGTCAATTCTATTTGTGACTACATATTTGTTTCCTCTTAAGATTACAAATTCAAGCTCCAGCCTGTTGAAAATGTGTAATCCTATCACTCACTTTATACTTTACTTGATTTCCTAATGTCTTTATTGATATGTGCTTTCATACATGTTTTCCCCAGTTCATCATTGCGACTGACTCTTCACATGTGCTGACATTCACCTTCACTCTCTACCCAAAACCCTATTGTTAAGAACTTTTGGTCCAAATCCTATACTCACTCTTCTTCTTAGCCTACCGAATACCTTCCAAATCCTATCGACTATTGCTTTTTGACTGGATGTTCTGTTCAACATTCAATCATCCAAGTTACAAGGTCCTATGCCATTGTATATTGATTTATCTGAGACAACTGTGCAGGACATAATTCAAAGCTAAGTATCCCACTCAAGGGCCCAATGCCCTTCTGGGCTTCAAATCTTACCAAATTTCTGCTTTCATACTTATATTTCACCTATATACTCTTGTAAATATCGCAGGTTGCCAATACCATTATTCATCCCGCAGAATGATTCCTAACCAAAATCGATGCTATTATTGAACCTAACCATACACTCTTCCCTTAATATAACTTACAGAAGAGCAGGGACAGAGTTCGTCTTACAATATAGTAATGTAGCTGATCTTTCACCGGCTGAGAAACTCAACGATCCATGAAGAAATGATCCTTAGAGAAGATGTAGGCAGCTATGTAGGACCTGAGAGAGCAATAGTCATCTTCCACAGCAAACAACCAGGTCAGGATGAATTGATGTGTCTGAATCAGTCTCTCTCTTCTTATTGTAGAGAAGATGGACCAAACAAGGCCTGTTGTCGCGACCCCTTGCCCGCAAGGAAGACGCAACTCAGGAATCTTCTTTCAGCAGTTTATTCAGGCCCTTGATATTTCTTCTAATTCCCCGTCGGATGCCCCTCCCAGCCTTAATAAAGCATCCCAAGCCACAATGCGAAGCTGCCACGTGGAACTTTCTCACAGGGTGCTGAGAAATCATGCACCAACTCTCCCAAACAAGGAGTTGTTTATTACAGACCACAGTGGAGCCAGCGCCATCTTGCAATGGCGACCATAATCTGCAGAAACGGCTCACCACAGTTCCCCCCTTCTGTTTTCTGAAAACAATACAGGCGAGAGTAGAGGTCCTATCCCACTGTGCAGAAGTGGCTGCATAGTATGGCTCAGTCCTAAGGAGGGCCCTTCCCCAGATCTGAAGCCATATCAGCCGACGCCTTTTTTCGTGGGGCGGGCGTGGACATCAAACCCGCATGCAATAGGACATGCTCTCCTTGAGGTCCACTTCAAGGATCACTCAAGTGCAGTGCCTTGCCTCGCATCCTGTATGGTGACGAAGGTGGACGAAGGGGGACAGCTAAGGCTGAGCTGTGGCTGTACACAACGTCAAACGAGTTGACAGCACCCTGAAAGAAAGGCACGGACTTTAAGGCGATAGAGAAGCATTAGTGTGGAAACCCACCTGCATGCAATGGCAGCAAGACCGGCAGAGTGCAAGGGCTTTCCAACACTAAGAGAATAACGAGGAAAGACATGCCGATCCCAGTGCAATGTTATAATAACTTGGGGTGCAATGGCCATGTCAAAGATTTACTGTTTAAGATGCGCAAGCCAAACTTGAGGTGAATTGCCATTTTCTAAAGCTGCAAGAGCTTGGATGATCATAGCCTTATCGTGAGCATTGCGGGCCTTGAGGCGACAGAGAAACCACAAACAGAGAAACATACCGAAGCAACACATTGCACCAAAAATGCCTACCCCCACCCACTCTTTAAAAAAGGAAAAGGCAGAAGATATCCAATCGGTGAATTGACCCAAAGTCACGGGATCAACACGGGTGCTATTCAAGACAGCTATCTGGGTTAGTTGAGACTGGATCATGTCTTCCGCTTCCATGGACCAATTTCCAGCCAAATATTCGCCAATGGTGCGGGAAGCATTCCTGGAATCATTAAATCTGACAGAGGTTATGCATAAATGTGCACGTTGGTCAACACAACCCAAAAGCACTAAGTCAGCCAATTCTTCTACCTGAGCTTAGAGTAAATCTATTCTTTGGTTGGCAGCTAAAATCCCTGACAAAATATGTTGATTAATTGTATTTTGGGATTCAAGTATGGTGGAAGTTTGTTGGACAACTTGATTAATAGTAGCAGCAGTTTGTACTTGATTGGCCATAGCCACTCCGGCCGTAACAGCTGCAGCAGCAGATATCGCCACGGCTGTCACTATAGCCGCTGTGATTCCAAAATCTCTGCGGACTCTAAGTAGCTCAACAATAGGGAATCTATCAGGATCCGCAGTGACCGGGATTGGGACAAAAGTTGGAATCTTCATAAACACTGCTACAGTCCAGGAACCATTCCAACACTCAGATAAGAGACAGGTAGTATGAGAACAATCCAGCATCCCCGATGAGGTGGCCTTAGCCAAAAGGAATAAGAAGGGGGATTGGACACAGACCATTGCAGGAGGCAATGTGGCATTATACAACAGAGAGTTGAATGAAACAGATGTAAGTCTATTATCTTGTTCACTTTCCCTAACAGTACCAGAAATATTAGCCAGCCAACTTTTGGCTCCTACCAACTGAGCCAGTGCAGAAATATCGGCTGAAGCCCCCTTTTCATTGGAAATCAGCCATTAAAACCAGGACCAACCTACTCCTGTAGAGGAGCTGGCACTATTGTTAAAGTTATAAACATACCTATCAAGAGAGGGGGAAAGGGAGAAACCTTTAGCAACTTGATGTTTCTCCCAAGAATGATCCTGACAAGGCGTAAATATTGGGGGGAAACCAAGATTAGGGGAACAGTAAGGAGAGGCCTTGAAATGAGTGGCATTATAAATACTACTAGAAAAAGGAGTCACTGGGATTAGTACCTCGGAGATAATAGCCAAGGTATTTATGTTAAGAGCAGAGCTGCTGTTTGCAGGGGTCTCTGAGCCTGATTGATTCCCCGAAGCTACCTTGCTCAATACAGCACTGATAATGCTTCCAGAGACCTGATTGGACCACAATGGGTCCTCCCAGTTAGTCAAATTTTTGGTCTTAAGGTTAATGCAATTAGCGTTTCTAAGGCTGAAACAAAAAACTCCTGTGAGATTAACTTGAGATTGATTAAAAATTCTCTCCATGTCCCCTCTAGGAGAGGCACAGGGAGCAGATATCTCACATGAGGTAGAAAAAAGAGTGGGGAGGACACTAGAATTACCATGAACCGGAATCGGCATTGGCCATGCCCGTGCCACTGCCCACCACCACATTGGTGTCGCCTGTGCCATCGGCACCAGCACCAGAGCCAGAGCACTTAGTAGAATGAAGATCCTCATCACAGGATTGTTGTGGTATCTCTTGTTGCTGGTCAGTTGATGTCGAGACTCTTCTTGTCAAGCGTTCAGGGACCCACAATGGTTCCGTACGATCCTGGGGAAAAACACATACAGATCCTCGTGCCCATGTCAGCACGGGGTCAGGGCCGTTCCATTGGCCCGTAAGAACATCCTGCCACTTAACATAGCCAATCACAGAGGGCTGAGGGGACACATGTCTATCGGCCGCAGAGCGACCATGAATATCCAAATTCAAAAAATTAATGGTAAAGAGAGCTAAGGACAGGCGTTCTTTAGGAGTGTGTTCAGCTCCTATTCCCCCTTTTTGTTTTTGTAAAGTTTCCTTTAAGGTGTGATGAGCATGCTCAACAATGCCTTGTCCTTGAGGATTATAAGGCAAACCATGAGTAAGTTGTACTCCCATAGTAGAACAAAAAACTGTAAATTGTCTGCCAGTATAAGCAGGTCCATTATCAGTCTTAAGGGATGCAGGTGCACCCCATCCTGCCCATGCGTCTAAACAGTGAGTAATGACATTACGTGCCTTTTCTTCCGATAAAGCAGAAGCATGGATAATTCTAGAGCACGTATCAACGGAAACATTCACATACTTAAGGTTACCAAAGTCAGGTATATGTGTCACATCCATTTGCCAAACAATCAATGGCTTTAATCCCCGTGGGTTTACTCCATAATTAGGGGCATGAAGAAATGTGACACAATGGGGACATTGCAATACTATCTGCCGAGCATCCGCTCTTGAAATGGAAAAACGCCTGCGCAGCGTTAATGCATTAACATGGAAGTTTTGGTGAAACAACTTAGCCCTCTCTAAGGAGGAAGCCAAGCATATCAATTGGCCTCTAGTGGCTAAGTCCGCACAGGCATTACCTTGGGATAACGGACCAGGAAGAGAGGTGTGAGCCCTGATGTGCATTGGATAAAAAGAAGCAGTGCGGTTAGAGATAAACTGTTGAAGCTGAGTAAAGTAAACAGACACATTGTGGGCATCACTAATAGTTCCCACGGTCTCCAGGACTTTTAGTGCTTGTACCACATAGCTGGAGTCCGAAATAAGATTAAAAGGAAAAGAACACTGTTTAAAAACTTCAATAACAATTTGTAGTTCTACCCATTGTGGATTTCCAGGAGCAAATTGATGCTGGATAGGGGGAGAGTCATTAATTACATTAGCTCCCATTCCAGACTTGGAACCATCAGTAAAAATGTTAACAGCCCCCGGAATTGGACTGGATGAAGTTACCTTAGGGAAAATGATGGGATGTTCTTTAACAAAATGGAGTAATGGATGAGAAGGGTAGTGATTATCAATACCCCCTTGAAACGAGCAACACAGAATAGCCCAGTTGTCTAGAGTAGCACATAAAACATTAAGTTGAGCTTTAGTGTAGGGTATGATAAGAGAAGAAGGTGATTGGCCGAAAAATTGAATGCTTTGTTGAATCCCTTTAAGTGCCAATGCTGCAACAGCATCAGGATAATATTCTAAGGATTTTCCTGGGGATACATGTGGGTGGATCCATAGTGAAGGCCCATCTTGCCACAGTACTCCAGTAGGATGCCGCATAGTGGCAAGCACACATAACTGGAAAGGTTTATCACTCTGGAGCCTGCATAGAGTGGCATGCTGTATAGCTTGTTCTACTTTTATAAGGGCCACTCTAGCCTCAGTAGTGAGGCTACGAGTTGAAGCAAGATCTGGATCACCCTTAAGAGTAGCATACAAAGGCTGGAGCACAATATTAGGAATATGTAAATATCCTCTTATCCAATTAATATCTCCCAGCAATTTTTGAAAATCATTTAGAGTTTGGAGATCTTGAGTCCTGATGGTAATTTTTTGTGGTTTTAATTTGTCATACCCAATTGTCGCTCCCAAAATCCTGATAGAATCCCCCGTTTGAACCTTTTCAGGTGCGATTTGCAGTCCATGTTGAGCCAACAGCATCACGAGTTCTTTATAAGCCTCATAAACTGTCTGTTCTAATTTTGCAGCCAATAACACATCATCCATATAGTGAATGATCTTGGTGGAGGAATACTTACGTCTGAGAGGTGCGAGTGCCTTCCCCACATACATCTGGCACATCGTGGGACTGTTAGCCATCCCCTGTGGCAACACCACCCACTTAAACCTTTGATCTGGTTCTTCGTGATTACACGAGGGAAGGGTGAAAGCAAAACGTTGTGAATCTTTAGGATGCAAAGGAATGGAAAAGAAACAGTCTTTAATGTCAATAACAATTATATGCCAGCCTTGAGGAACAGAGGAGAGCAGAGGCAGCCCTCTTTGAATGGGCCCCATAAGCTACATCTGAGCATTAACTGCTCGTAGATCATGCAGTAGGCGCCACTTCCCTGATTTTTTCTTAATGACAAATATGGGAGTATTCCATGGAGAAGTAGAAGGTTGGATGTGACCCAAATCAAGTTGTTCTTTGACTAGATCATGGGCTGCTGCCAGTTTAACCGAGGGAAGAGGCCACTGAGGCACCCAAACAGGCTCCTCGGTGAGCCATGTTATAGGTATTTGAGCCCCAGTGGCCCCTAGGAAAAACCCAGACCAAACCTGTTAAGCTTTTGATGACCTTGCACAGGATGCTTACATCCCTGTAGGTGCCTTCCTAGTCCTAGACCTGGCCTATACCCCATATTTTGCATGATATGTTGAGACACTGGGGAATAGTCATTACTAAGAGTGAACCCCATGTCTTTCATCAGATCACGGCCCCATAAAGAAATGGGTAAATCAAGTACATAAGGATGAAAGGTACCATCATGTCCTTCCGAGTCCTTCCAAGATAGATGTCTACAGCTGATTTGAGGGGCTTGGGCATATCCAAGTCCTCTTAAGGATTGATCAGAAGCCTGCACTGGCCATCCCCTAGACCAGTCCTTAAGGGCTATGATACTACGATCTGCTCCTGTGTCCAGCAATCCCACAATAGATTTACCTTCTATGCTTAATTCCAAAGTGGGGCGATTGCTCATATCCAGTGACAAATAGGCACAATTTCCTCCGGTGGTACCAATCTGATTTCCTGTCCGTGACCTTGAGTCAGCAGGGAAGTGATTATGCAAACTAGGCAAAATTAGCAATTGAGCAATCCGATCCCCTGGGGAGATAGACACAATGCCCCTTGGAGCTTCCACCATAACTTTTACTGCCCCTACAGTATCAGGGTTTATAACTCCGGGGAAAACATGAAGACCTTGTAGGATAGAGGATGCACGTCCAATTAACAAACCTACAGTGCCAGGAGGTAAAGGCCCTTTGAACTCAGTTTCCACCAATTGGACTCCCATCTTAGGTGTTAATACGAGTCTGGAGGTGGAACAGAGGTCCAATCACGAGGCACCTGTAGTGGTTCTCCGCATCTCGTGGGATGGCGCAGAGAAGGCCATGTCTCGGGTTCGGGTGTGACATTCTCCATTGCCCCATATATTCGTGGGCCCTGGGGTCGGGGGCCCCTTCGGCCATTTTTTGGCCCAGCTGAAATAGGCTGTCCATGGATGTCCCTCACTGATCTACACTCTCTTGCCCAATGCTTCCCCTTTTTGCATTTTGGACACAGCCCCGGTTGACGAGGGCTATTAGAAGGGCCACCACGAGGAGGTCCAGTAAAATTGCCTTTTTTGGGACACTCACGTTTGAAATGGCCGGATTGACCACAATGGAAGCATGTTCCGGCACCAGGACCGCCCCCTTTTGCGATCCGAAGGACAGCAGCTGCAAGACCTGCATTAGTTAAAGGTCCTCCAAGCTCTCTACACACTTTCATCCAAGCTTCTATGCCCTTGTTTTTATAAGGAGCGATTGCTGCTTTACATTCTTTGGTGCATTGCTCAAAAACAAGTTGTTTAATCAAGGGCATTGCTCTATCAGGGTCACCAAAGATTTTTCCTGCGGCATCCACCATCCTAGCAACAAAGTCCGAGAAAGGTTCTGTGGGGCCTTGCATGATTTTTGTTAAATTGTCAGACACTTCTCCTCTATTTGGGAGTGATTTCCATGCACGGATACAAATGTTATTGATCTGTTCATATACCTCAGGGGGGTATCCTGTTTGTTGATTAGCAAATCTGCCTTGTCCCAAAAGCATTTCCTTGTCCCAATGGGGGTGTCCCGCCCCATAGTTTTGGGAAGCCTGCTCTACAGCGCCCTCTAGCACAAAGGCTCTCCAGTCCAAATATTTGCCTGGAGAAACACAAGCCCGAACAAGGCTAGCCCAATCAGAGGGAGTCATACAGTATCTAGACAGACTCTCCACCTGAGTTAATGTGAAGGCGGCATCCACCCCATAAGTGCGCACAGACTCTGCCAGGGTCTTCACAATTTTGAAATCTAAAGGCTCATGGAATCTTCCCCTATTGTCATCCTGGAAAAGTGGATAAGCAAGACCCATCTCAGCGTTAACAGCCCTCCATGCTTGGGCATGGAAAGCTCTCCTCGAAACACCCTCACCGTACGGCGGCGGGTCCGGAGGATCATTTTTCTTCAGCTCCTGTTTATTTTTGTTCCCTTCTCCCATAGTTAAACTCCCTAGCTGCCGAGACAGTCTCCCGAGCTCCTCCTTCTCATCCTCCTCCTCTTCTGACCCACTTTTGCATGGGAGTGTGCGCAGTGTACTGAGATATGGATACAAGCGTTTCCTCCCCCGTTTCTCGCTCTGCACATTCCCTTCCTCCTGAAATATTTCACTCCGTGCCAGAGACAATTGCCTCCTCCCCTGTTTCTCGCTCTGCACATTCCCTTCCTCCTGAAATATTTCACTCCGTGCCAGAGACAATCGCCTCCTCCCCTGTTTCTCGCTCCACACACTGCCATCCTCCTGAAATACGTCACTGCCTGCCGGAGATAATTGTTTCCTCCCCTGTTTCTCGCTTCGCACACTCCCACCCTCCTGAAATACCTCACTGCCTGCCATTTCTGATCTTTCTTCATGTAATTGCTCTAAAACTTCTTGTCCTTTACTAAGTGCTTCCTGACATCTGCCATCTGCGAGGCAACTACGGATCATCTTCCAAAGGGGTATCACCCCACCCTCTAATATGCCCTGCTCAGAAGCAAAGTCAAGATCTGTGCCTAACTTATCCCAGCTAGGTATAGTGAGGCTGCCAGAAAATGCGAACCACGGGGCAACAATATCTGTCTTCTGTAAAAATCTCTGTAAAGTACTACGTTTCACTTTTAGGCCCTTGGAACGTAACAGGTTATCTAGGGCCAGGAGAAGCGGACTTGAAGATACGGCACCCATGACACAACAAAAGACACACAACAAACAAAAGTGAAAGCAAGAGCGAAAGTACACAGTGCAGCTGCAATAAGATTTAATGCTCTCTCTGGCTTTACAGAGGAGCTGCCGCTTTGATAGCGGGTCCTAATTACCTAGGACTAATCTCCGCTTTGACCGCGGGTCCCAATTAATCTGGGACTAATCTCCGCTTTGACCGCGGGTCCCAATTAATCTGGGACTAATCTCCACTTTGACCGCGGGTCACACTTACCTAGGACTGATCTCTACTTTGATAGCGGGTCCTACTTAACTAGGACTGATCTCCGCTTTGACCGTGGGTCCTACTTACCTGGGACTAATTGGTGCACCACCCCTGACTGCTGAAAGTTCTGGTTCCCGGGTTTTCAGCACCACTTGTCGCGACCTCTTGCCCGCAAGGAAGACGCAACTCAGGAATCTTCTTTCAGCAGTTTATTCAGGCCCTTGATATTTCTTCTAATTCCCCGTCGGATGCCCCTCCCAGCCTTAATAAAGCATCCCAAGTCCCAATGCGAAGCCGCCACGTGGAACTTTCTCACAGGGTGCTGAGAAACCATGCACCAACTCTCCCAAACAAGGAGTTGTTTATTACAGACCACAGTGGAGCCAGCGCCATCTTGCAATGGCGACCATAATCTGCAGAAACGGCTCACCACAGCCTGTGTGGAGAGCAGTTCCCGGGTGCCTATGGTCGATATACAATTCTAACTTCTGAATGTGTCACAGGATGTAGGGGTAACCTCCATCTCATGGGAACCTTCGAAGCATCTGTTAGAACAAAGTGGTTACCAAGGCAGTGACCTCATTCAGTTCCTGAAGGAATTGACCTACCTCACTTTTTTGTTGATGCAATTTGCTGAACTCGGGATCCAGGAAGCCAAGCACCCAGAGCCAGTCCCAGTCCCAGTCCCATTGGGTTCACTTGTTTGGATTTACCAAAGACAGAGTCAGTCTTTCTTGATAAATACTGATCTGTGGATGGTTAAATGCCAGGAAAGCTCTGAAGAGGGGCCTTCCTGAGAAAGCAGGTAGTGACTCCCTGATGGCTCCTGACAACTTTACAGAGTTGGTAATGAAGACCAGATCTGAGACAGGACAGGCCATTTCGTGGGAACATAGTATGGCCAATCAGTCTGAGGACACTCTGGATAGTCACAGACCTACTTGGGTAAAGGAGGTGCCTTTGTGGGTGTGCATGTGAATTTGGTTTTGTCTCATGTTATGAGAATAGGTAGGAAAGGCAGTTTGTTTGGTTTGGAGTGGACTGTTTTTAATAAGTCATTTTACATGGCGAGTGTTTCTTTGTTTGTGTATCCCACTGTATCCGTGGTTGTAGACCTTTGAAAAGCGAATGCATCAATGGTTGTGTCCTGTCTAATATAAAGTGTCCCAGCGTTCATCCTGCCCAATTTAAGAATGGAGAGTGGCTTGCCTATGGATGGGCAATACCTACTATCTTTCTAAGTTCCTGTTTCTTCGTGAATTCTGGCCACTCTCCTGAATAGGCTCATGGTTTTGTGTCCAACATATGTACCACCACAAGGCTCTGTGACATGGCCATGTACTGATAGCTGAAGGGAATGGGAGAATCTCAGAAAACTCAGATATCAGTGTGACCAGGAAAGTCTTAGTGGAGAAACCCTGCTTTGGGCCTTTTGCTTACTTATGTTTCTATTACCCTGAATGTCAAGAAGGTCTTTACCTCAGGCCACCCCTTTGTGAAGCCTTAAGAAAACTGTTTTCATATGGAAATGAATGGGCATCACCTGTGGCACTTTGCTTAATTGCTTTGGAATGGGATGTGCTTGAATCAGCCTCTTGTCCTTGTGTGAGGTTGTGGCTTAAATTCTCAGCACCTGATAGATCTAAATAAAAATCCCATGTGCTTCCAAACCAAAATGGCCAAAAGAGCAGTCATTGTGGATAAATTTTTTTGCCTTCTTAGGTTGGATTCCTGACCTACATCAAGTGAGAATAGGGATCCTTCGGGTCAAATGCGTTCTTCAAATCCCTGCAGAGGCTATCCCATAGGTGCTTGGGTTTTCTCATGACTCCAAATCACACAAAGAATCTATACCTGACAGCTAGTAGACCTCAAATTGGAAAAGCGGAACACTTTACCAGCAGGAATATTTGATCACTCCTGGTTCAAAGGAAGAGTACCCAGGCCACCATGATTTTAGGCAAATGAGGGGCAAGTGAGCTTATTTTGGACACTTTCTTGGCCTTGCCTCTCATAGAAACCTCCAGCCACAGGGTATGATGAGTGTCTATATGGAAGAAGATGAGTGTCATGTGGGAGTGTTTTGGATTTAAACGAAGAAAGAGAGAACTGAAATTACTGACATATGGGATCGAAAAGGCAATATAACAACAGATGCTACAGAAATAAAGAAGACAATTAGAAATTATTTTGAAAACCTATATTCCAATAAAATAGAAAATAGTGAAGACATTGATAAATTTCTTAAGTCATATGATTTGCACAAACTGAGTCAGGAGGATACACACAATTTAAACAGACCAATATCAATGGATAAAATAGAAGAAGCAATCAAAAGACTACCAACCAAGAAAAGTCCAGGTTCAGATGGGTATACAGCAGAGTTTTACAAGACCTTTAAAAAAGAATTAATACCAATAATTTTCAAGATATTTCAGGAAATAGAAAAAGAGGGAGCTCTGCGAAATTCATTCTATGAGGCCAAGAACACTCTGATTCCGAAACCAGACAAAGACACCTCAAAGAAAGAAAACTACAGACCAATATCTCTGATGAACCTAGATGCAAAAAACCTCAATTAAATTCTGGCGAATTGGATACAAAGGCACATCAAAAAAATTGTGCATCAAGATCAGGTAGGATTCATCCCTGAGATGCAAGGACGGTTCAATATACAGAAATCAATAAATGTTATTCACAACATAAATATACTTAAATATAAGAACCATATGATCATCTAGATAGATGCAGAAAAATCATTCGACAAAGTAGAGCATCCCTTTATGTTCAAAACATTAGAAAAACCAGGGATAACAGGAACTTACCTCGACACTGTAAAAGCTATCTATGCTAACCCTCAGGCTAGTATCATTCTGAATGGAGAAAAATTGAAGGCATTCCCTCTAAAATCTGGAACAAGACAGGGATGTCCTCTATCACCACTTCTATTCAATATAGTTTTCGAAACTGGCCAGAGTAATTAGACAGACGAAAGAAATTAAAGGCATAAAAATAGAAAAAGAAGAACTTAATATATCACTAATTGCAGATGACATTATTCTTTATATAAAAAACCCAAAAGGGTCTACAAAAAAAACTACTAGAACTAATAAATGAATTCAGCAATGTGGCAGCATATAAAATCAACATGCATAAATCAAAAGCATTTCTGTATATCAGCGACAAAACTTCTGAAACAGAAATGAGGAAAAACACTGCATTCACATATCCTCAAAAAAAAAAAAATCTTGGTAATCAACCTAACAAAAGAGGTGAAAGATTTATACAATGCAAACTACAGAACCCTAAAAAGAGAAGTAGAATAAGATCTTAGAAGATGGAAAATATACCCTGTTTATGCATAGGCAGAACTAACATCATCAAAATGGTGATATTACCAAAAGTTCTCTATAGGTTTAACGCAATGCCAATCAAAATCCCAAGGGCATTTCTTGTAGAAATAGAGAAAGCAATCATGAAATTCATATGGAAAAATAAAAGACCCAGAATAGCAAAAGCATTTCTAAGCAGGAAGTGTGAATCAGGCGGTATAGCGATAACAGATTTCAAACTATATTACAGAGCAATAGTAAAAAAAAAAAAAAACAGCATGGTACTGGTACCAAAACAGGCAGGTGGACCAATGGTACAGAATGGAGGACACAGAGACTAATCCAAAAAGCTACAACTGTCTTATATTTGATAAAGGAGCTAAAAGCATGCAATGGAGGAAGGATAGCATCTTCAACAAATGGTGCTGGGAAAACTGGAAATCCATATGTAACAAAATGAAACTGAATCCCTTTCTCTCGCCATGGACAAAAGTTATATCAAAATGGATCAAGGAGCTTTATATCAAATCAGAGACATGGCGTCTGATAGAAGAAAAATTGGCTACGATCTACATACTGTGGTGTTGGGCTCCAAATTCCTCAAAAGGACACCCATAGCACAAGAGTTAATAACTAGAATCAACAAATGGGACTTACTCAAACTAAAAAGGTTTTTCGCAGCAAGAGAAACAATAAGAGAGGTAAATAGGGAGCCTACATCCTGGAAACAAATCTTTATTCCTCACACTTCAGATAGAGCCCTAATATCAAGAATATACAAAGAACTCAAAAAATTAGACAATAAGATAACAAATAACCCAATCAACAAATGGGCTAAGGATCTGAACAGACACTTCTCAGAGGAGGACATACAATCAATCAACAAGTACATGAAAAAATACTCACCATCTCCAGCAATCAGAGAAATGCAAATCAAAACCACCCTAAGACACCATCTCACTCCAGTAAGATTGGCAGCATTTATGAAGCCAAACAAACACAAGTGCTGGGGAGGATGTGGGGAAAGAGGTACACTTGTACATTACTGGTGGGACTGCAAATTGGTGTAGCCAATTTGGAAAGCAGTATGGAGATTTCTTGGAAAGCTGGGAATGGAACCACCATTTGACCCAGCTATTCCCTTTCTCATTCTATTCCCTAAAGACCTAAAAAGAGCATGCTACAGGGAAACTGCTACATCGATGTTCATAGCACCACAATTCACAATAGCAAGACGGTGGAACCAACCTAGATGCCCTTCAATAGATGAATGGATAAAAAAAAAAGTGGCATTTATTCACAACGGAGTATTACTCTGCATTAAAAAATGACAAAATCAGAGAATTTGCAGGGAAATGGATGGCATTAGAGGAGATTATGCTAAGTGAAGCCAGCCAAACCCTAGCAAACAAATGCCAAATGTCTTCTTTAATATAAGGAGAGTAACTAAGAACAGAGAAGGGACGAAAAGCATGAGAAGAAAATTAACATTTAACAGGGATGTGAGGTGGGAGGGAAAGTGAGAGAGAAGGGAAATTGCATGGAAATGGAAGGAGACAATCAGGGTTATAAAAAATTACATACAAGAGGAAGTGAGGGGAAAGGGAAAAATAATACAAGGGGGAAAATTTATTAGAGTAGTGGTATTAGAGAGAGAAGAGGGGAGGAGAGGGCATGGGAGGGGGGATAGTAGAGGATAGGAAAGGCAGAAGAATACAACATACAGTAGTAAGGCAATATGTGAATCAATGGATGTGTAACTGATTTGATTCTGCAATCTGTATACAGGGTAAAAATAGGAGTTCATAACCCACTTGAATCAAAGTGTGAAATATGATACATCAAGAACTATGTAATGTTTTGAAGAATCATAAATAAAAATTTAAAAAAAAAGAAAACTCACTTCGGTGAATGATGCACACGAATCCTAATATTTCTACAGTAACTGACCCAGTTTAACATCAATGCAAGTAGATTCCTATGGGACATGACGTACATTTTGACATTCATTTTTATTCAACACTGGTACACTACTATTTCATCAGTTTATGCACATTATAGGATGTATATTTCATCCACAATTTAGCAAATTTATAGGCATTTGTTTCACTTTCAATCACTTCCTGCTTCAGAACACATGTATTCCTCCATATTTTTTGACTGGTCTTTTCATGAGACTTCTTACCAAACACAATATTTTCCATTTCCATTATCACTTTTGAAGCAAAACTCACACACACTTCATGATAAACAATAACCCTAAGATTACCATTAGATACATAACTGGTTGGAATGACTGATTTTATGTCAATTAATGATTTCTAATATATTTTCAGATATCAATTCAATCTATTATTTAAAGAGGAACCAGTTATATTATTTAATCACAGTAAGTTCTATTCATGCATTATCTCTATATTCATAGACTCAGGGTACACCACTTTGTACCCCCAATACTAATTTATATGTCTTCAAATATTGCTCCCAGTAATAGTGGAAGAAATAATCATGTCACATGATCTACATATATATTTTATCACAATAATTTTCTGGGCACAAATGCAAAGGTCACACTTATGATTGTACCAAATCCTAAATGGAAAGTGAACATGGATTACTAAAAACATCCATGTCCAGGTTGCCTAATGCTTTCAAATATCATTCCTATTGGTGACTACCTATTTTTTTCTTCCTAAGATTATGTATTCAATCTCAATCCTGTTGAAAATGTCTAATCCTATCACTCACATTATAATTGCCTGATTTTGTATTGTCTCTATTGATATCTTCTTTCTTATATTTTTTCCAGTTCATCATTGTGACTGACTCTTCACATGTGCTGACATTTACATTCACTCTATAACCAAAACCCTATTGCTAAAGAACATTTGGTCCAAATTTTATACTCACTCTTCTTCCTAAACCTACCGACTATCCTATTTTGAGTGGATGTTTTCTTCTACAATCAATCATCCAAGGTCCAAGGTCCTATGCCATGGATTATCGATTTATCTGAGACAATTTTGCAGAACGTAATTAAAAGCTAAATATCCCAAACAAGGGCCTAATGCCCTTGTGGACTTCAAATCTTACCTAGATTTCTGTTTTCATACTTATATTTCAGCTGTATATTCTTGTAAATATGGCAGTTTTCCAATACCATTATTCATCCAGAAGAATGATTACTAACCCAAATCGAACATGTTATTAACCCTAACCATACACTGTTCCCTCAATTTAACTTTACAGAAGAGCAGGTACAGAGTTCATCTTACAATACAGGAATTTAGGGTATCTTCCACCTGCTGAGAACCTTTGAGGTTCCATGTAGATTTGATCCCTGAAGAAGATGTAGGCAGCAATGAAGGACCTGAGAGAGCAAAAGTCATCTTCCATGGGAAACAACCTTTTAAGGATGAAGGGTTGTGTCTGAATAAGCCTTTCTCTTCTTAATGTAGAGAAGAAGGACCAAACCAGGCCTGTGTGGAGAGATGTTCCCGCAAACTGGTGCGGCCAATTTGCAAAGCAGTATGGAGATTCTGGGGAAGGCTGGGAATGGAACAACAATTTGACCCAGCTATTGCCCTTTTTGGACTATTCCCTTAAGACCTTAAAAGAGTGTACTACAGGGATACTGCCACATCGATGTTCATAGCAGCACAATTCACAATTGCTACACTGTGGAACCAACACAGTTGTCCTTCAGTAGATGAATGGATAAAAAAAAAAATGTGGCTTCTATACACCCTGGAGTATTACGCAGCACTAAAAAATGACAAAATCATGGAATTTGCAGGAAAATGGATGGTACTAGAGCAGATTATGCTTAGTGACGCTAGTCAATCCTAAAAAACAAATACCAAATGTCTTCTTTGATATAAGGATTGCAACAAAGAACAGAGCAGAGAGGAAGAGCAGGAAGAAAAGATTAACATTAAACAAAGATATGAGGTGGGAGGGAAAGGGAGAGAAAAGGGAAATTGCATGGTAATGGAAGGAGACCCTCATTGTTACACAAAATTACATGTAAGAGGTTGTGAGGGGAATGGGAAAATAAACAAGGAGAGAAATGAATTAGAGTAGATGGGGTAGTGAGAGAAGATGGGAGGGGAGAGGAGGGGGGATAGTAGAGTATTGGAAAGGTAGCAGGATACAAAAGTAACTAATAGGGCATTATGTAAAAATGTGGATGTGTAACCGATGTGATTCTGCAATCTGTATTTGGGGTAAAAATGGGAGTTCATAACCCACTTGAATCTAATGTATGAAATATGATATGTGAAGAGATTTGTAATGTTTTGAACAACCAATAAAAGAAAAAAAAGTAGCAATATATATGCCAATCGAAATTCATCATGAAATATATATAATCCACAGATGCAAAAATATTCATTTACTGAACATGGATTTATGTATAATGTTATTCAACTTGGAAGCTCACCCATAGGTTGAATTTTCAGTTCCAACAGCGTTTAGGAGGAGTGATCTCTTCTCACAATTTGTATCTGCCAATTCAGCCACCTCACAAGTATATACGTGTGATACCAGATAGGGTTTTCTATGTGCATATAAAAATACATGCACCGTATAGGCTACAGAGAAAGGGAGACAGGAATTCACATATTTGTTAACTTTAAAAACACATGTAGAGTTATTTCAACAAAAAATTGACTAGATTTATAACTCCTACACTATATAATGCAAAAGGCAATTCCAACTACACACCATGCCTCCTCTGAACTGCTTGTATTTCTATTCTTTTTGGGTTATTTCTCACCATCATATTAAGATTATTAGTCAGAGGCCAGTAGGGTAGGGGTTAATGTCAGGGATTCAGTATTTCAAATGGAAAATTGGAAAATGACTCCAATGTGTATGTAAACATGTGCTACACAAAAATCTTCCCACTCACATCCAGAGAAGTGCCATGATATTACCTTCGCCCCAAGTAAGACACAATAAGAGGAGAAAAGTGTGAAAATCTGTGATTATGTATCTGAATGGAATATGCTCAGGAGTTCACAACCTTGGAGGTGGTAGAGGAGCTTCCAAAAGTAAGGGACAGGGTAAACACTCCACCAACATGGAGCTCTGCTGGCCTATGACTTCTTGGGAAACTGCCTCTGAGGTTGGGCACTTGAAATATATGTTGTTGTCATGAGCTTTAGCTTCCTTTGTAGTGAGACCATCAAATCTGGGTCTGCATCTATGTGACCTGGAAGACATGGTTTCTTATATTCCAATGAACCTGAGGCAGCAGTGCTGAATTCTCTCTTTGTAGGTAAACTGTGGCCACAGGAAGCCAAGTGTCTCCTGGTGGGGACTGTGAAGACATTTGGTCATCCTTCACATTTTGTGGTGCTTCTTGCTGCTGCACTGGGAATATGGTTTTTGCTTCACAAAATACAAGGAGTTCAACTGGGACAGAGTGCAGGAGAGAGTTCTGTAACGTGTGTTGTGACTCATTTATTTGTTGGTTTTTCCTTTTTTTTTTTTTTTTGAGGAATGACCACCAGGCGATGAATTTCCCTCTTAAAACTGCTTTCATTGTGTCCCGTAGATTCCGATATGTTGTGTCTGTGTTTTCGTTTATCTCTAAGAATTTTTTGATTTCCACCTTTATGTCTTCTGTAACCCATTGATCATTCCGTAACATATCGTTCATTTTCCATGTGATGTAGGACTTTTTCTTCCTTCTTTTATCATTGATTTACAGTTTCATTCCATTATAGTCAGAAAAAATGCATGGTATTATCTCCACCCCTTTATATTTACTGAGGGTTGCCCTATGGCATAATATATGGTCTATTTTTGAGAAGGATCCATGTGCTGCTGAAAAAAAGTATATCCATTTGATGATGGTTGGTATATTCTATATATTTCAGTTAAGTCTAGGTTATTGATTGTGATATTGAATTCTATTTTTTTTAATTCAACTTTTGTTTGAAATATCTGTCCAATGGTGAGAGAGCTGTGTTGAAGTCACCGATAATTATTGTGTTGTTGTCTATTTGATTCCAGAACTTGAGGAGAATTTGTTTTATGAAGGTCGCAGCACCATTATTTCATTCATAAATATTGATAATTTTATGTCTTGTTGGTGAATGATTCCTTTTAAAGTTATATAATATCCATACTTATCCCTTTTGAATAACTTAGTCTTGAAGTCGATTTTATTCTATGTGAGGATGGCCACCCCTGGTTGCTTACGAGGACCGTGTGCATGGTATATTTTTTCCCAACCTTTCACCTTCAGCCTGTGTATGCCTTTTCCATTCAGATGTGTCTCCTGGAGGCAACATATTGTTGGATTTGTTTTTATAATCCAAGTTACCAGCCTATGTCGCTTTATTGGAGAGTTCAACCATTATGGTTTAGAGTTACTATTTAAATATGGTTTGTACTGCCAGCCATTTTGATTATTTATTTTTTTAATTTAGTTTGTTTCTCCATGATTAGCTTTTCCCCCGCCCTCTGTTATTACTGAGGCACTCCCCAGTGATAGTTTTGGTTGTTGTTTTTCATTTCTTCCTCGTGTAGTGTTTTGCTCAAGACACTTTGCAATGCTGGTTTTCTGGCTGCAAATTCTTTTAGCTTTTGTTAATTATGAAATATTTTTATTTTGTTGTCGTACCTGAAGCTTAATTTTTCTGGATACAGAATTATTGGTTGGCATCCATTGTCTTTCAGTATTTGAAATACATTGTTCCAGGATCTTCTCACTTTCAGCGTCTGTGATGAAAAATCTGTTGTTAACCTTATTGGTTTACCCCTGAATGTCATCTGCCTCCTTTCTCATGTACCTTTTAATAATTTCTCTTTGGTCTGTTTATTGGATATTTTCGTAACAATGTGTCTTGGCATTGGTCTACTGTGATTTTGTGTACCCGGTGTCCTGTATGCATCTACAATTTGTATATCCGTTTCCTTTTTTATTTCTGGAAAGTTTTCTGAAATTATTTCATTCAGCAGGTTACTCATTCCCTTGGTTTGAATCTCTGTACCTTCCTCTATCCAGATGACTCATAAGTTTGTTTTTTTATGTTATCCCATATCTCTTGGATGTTTTTCTCATGATTTTTTACCAGTTTTTCGGAGTTGGCTAGACTCCTTTCAAGATGATATATTTTTTCTTCATTATTTGACGTTCTGGCTTCTACTTGCTCCACTCTGTTAGGGATACTCTCAATTGAGTTTTTAATTTGGTTTATCGTTTCCTTCATTTCTAGAATTATTGTTTGATTTCTTTTATAATCTCTATCTCCTGATAAAGACGCTTAACTTCTTCTTTTATCTGTTTATGTAATTCATTTTCAATGTGTTCTTTCACTGTTTGGAATTGCTGTCTCGTATCCTCTTTAAGGTTCCATTCCATCTGTCTAAGGTATTCCTTGAGTTCTTTATATGACCATTTTCCTGATGATTCTAGGTCCTCCTGATTATTTAGGTTGTCCTTCATTGTTTGTACACATTTTCATCCTTGCTTTTTTATGCTGCTAATGTTACTTCTTGTTCTGTTTGACTGCTGAGTTACTGCTTACTCTTATAAATTTATTTGAAGCTTGGGAGGAAAGATAGTAGTAGGGATGGGAAGAAGTCACTAAAGAGAATGAGAGTAGGCAGGTAGAATTCAAGGAAGGGAGAATAAGAAAATTGAAAAGAAATGAAAAGACAAAAGAAAAAAAATAGAAAATAAAGAAAGAAATAAAATTTTTTAGAAATAATAATGATAATTATAAAAATGAAAATTAAAATTTAAAAGAATCATAAAATAATAAATTTTAAAAATTTTAAAAAATAAAAACATTAAAAAAAGTTAAAGAACAACAACAAAAAAATGAAAATGAAAGAAAAAGAAGAAAATAAAAAGAAAAAAATAATAATAATACATGCAGTAATAGAGTTCAATTAACTTCTCTTCCAGTAGGTGGAGCTGTGTGCATTGGGCCAAGCTTCTCCTCTCAATAGGTGGGAAGCAATCACTGTGCAGCAACTCTTTATCCCAGAATGGGCGGATCTCCAATCCTGAGTGTCTAGGGCCTTCTCTTTTTTTTCCTCAAGCCAGGCCCCCCAACCTGTGACGCTCACCACAATACTATGTAATGTTTTGAACAACCATTAATAAAAAGTTTTAAAAAAAGAAAACTAAATTCAGTGAATGATGCACGCGAATCCTAATATTTCTACAGTAACTGACTCAGTTTAACATCAATGCAAGTCGATTCCTATGGGACATGATATGTATTTTGCCGTTCATTTGTATTCAACACTGGTACACTACTATTTCATCAGTTTATGTACATCATTGGATATATATTTCATCCACAATTTAGCAAATTTATAGGCATTTGTTTCACTTTCAATCACTTCCTGCTTCACAACTCAGGTATTCCTCCATATTTCTTGACTGGTCTTTTCATGAGACTTCTTTCCAAACACATTATTTTCGATTTCCATAATCACTTTTGAAGGAAAACTCACACACACTTCATGATAAACAATAACCCTAAGATTACCATTAGATATATAACTGGTTGGAATGAATGATTGTATGTCAATATATGATATCTTATATATTTTCAGATATCAATTCAATCCATTATTTAAAGTGGAACCAGTTAGATTATTTATTCACAGTATATTCTATTCATCCATTATCTCTATATTCATTGACACAGGGTACACCACTTTGTACCCCCAATACTAATTTATATGTCTTCAATTATTGCTCCCAGAAATGGTGAAAGAAATACTCCTATCACATGATCCACAGATACATTTTATCACAATAATTTTCTGGGCAGAAAATGCAAAGGTCACACTTATGATTGTACCAAAGCCTAAATGGAAAGTGAACATGGATTACTAAAAACATCCATGTCCAGGTTGCCTAATGCTTTCAAATGTTATTCCTATTGGTAACTACATATTTTTTTTCTTCCTAAGATTATGCATTCAATCTTAACTATGTTGAAAATGTCTAATCCTATCACTCACATTATAATTGCCTGATTTTGTAATGTCTCTATTGATATCTTTTTTCCTATATTTTCTCCAGTTCATCATTGTGACTGAGTCTTCACATGTGCTTACATTTACATTCACTCTATAACCGAAACCCTATTGCTAAAGAACATTTGTTCCAAATTTTATACTCACTCTTATTCCTAAACCTACAGACTATCTTCCTAATCCTACTGACTCTCCCAATTTGAGTAAATGTTCTCTTCTACAATCAATCATCCAAAGTACAAGGTCCTTTGCAATTGTATATCGCATTATCTGAGACATCTCTGCAGAATGTAATTCAAAGCTAAGTATCCAAATCAAGGGCCTAATGCCCTTCTGTGCTACAAATCTTACATAGATTTCTGTTTTTGTACTTATATTTCACCTCTATAATCTTATAAATATTGCAGGTTACCAATAGCAGTAATCATCCTGCAGAATGATTTATAACCCAAATCGAACAAGGTATTAACCCTAACCATACACTGATCCGTCAATCTAACTTTACAAAAGGGGAGGGACAGAGTTCATGTTAAAATACAGGAATGTAGGGGATCTTCCACCTGCTGAGAACCTCAAAGTTCCATGCAGATTTGATGCCAGGGAAAGATGCAGGCAGCTATGAAGTACCTGAGAGAGCAAAAGTCACCTTCCATGGGAAACAACCTGGTAAGGATGAAGGGTAGCTTCTGAATAAGCCTCTCTCTTCTTAATGTAGAGAAGATGGACCAAACCAGTCCTGTGTGGTAAGCTGTTCCCGGATGCCTATGGTTGATATACCATTCTAACTTGTGAAAGTATCACAGGAAGTAGGGGCAACCTCCATCATAGGACCATTGGAAGGAACTGTTAGGACAAAGTGGTTGCCAAAGCAGTGACCTCATTAAGATATTGAAGGAAGTAACCTCACCTTACTTCTTTGGTGATGGAAGTCTCAGATCTGGGAAGCCAGGCACCAAGAGCCAGTCCCAGTCCCAGTCTCAGTGTTCTCACTTGTTTGGATTTACCAAGGACAGAGTCAGTCTTTCTTGGTACCTACTGATGTGAGGATGGCCAAATGTCAGGGAAGCTCTGAAGATGGGCCTTTCCTGAGAAACCAGGTAGTGGATCACCGCTGGCTCATGAAAACTTCACAGAGTTGGCCAAGGAGACCAGATCTGACACAGGACAGGCCATTTCAGCGGAACATAGTATGGCCCACCATTCAGAGGACACTCCCGATAGTTACAGACCTACTTGGGGGAAGGAGGTGCCTTTGTGGGTTTGGGTGTGGGTTTGAGGTTTTGTCTCATGTTCTAAGAATAGTTAGGAAAGGTGGTTTGTTTGGTTTGGAGTGAACTGTTTCTGGTAAGACGTTTCGCAAGGCGAGTGTTTCTTTTTCTGTGCATCCACTGTGTCCGTGGTTGTAGACATTAGAAAAGAGAATGCATCAATGGATGTGTCCTGTCTAGTAGAAAGCATTCCAGGATTTATCTTGTCCAGTGTATGAATGGACTGCGGCTTGACTTATGGATGGGCAACATCTACTATCTTCCTAAGTTCCTGTTTTCTTCCTGAAAACTGATCACTCTCAGAATAGGCTCACGATTTTGTTTCCATGATTTGTACCACCTCCAAGCTCTGTGCTTACCAATTGTTCTGTTGCCCTGAATGTGAGGAAGGTCTTTTCTTCAGGCCAAACCTTTGTGAAGCATGAAGAAAACTGTTTTCAAATGGAAATGAAAGGGCATCACCTGTGGCTCTTTACTTAATTTCTTTGGAAAGGGATGTGTCTGAATCAGATTTTTGGCCCTGTGTGAGGTTATGTCTTAGATTCTCAGCACCTGAAGGATCTAAAAAAAAGATCCAATGTGTGCATCTAAAACAAAAATTGCCAAAAGAGCAGTCATTGTGAATGAAGTCTCTTGCCTACCTCTGTAAGGTTCCTGACCTTCATCAAGTGAGACTAGTGATCATTTGGGTCAAATGAGTTCCTCAAAACCCTGCAGAGGCTAGCCCATAGGTGCTTGGTTTTTCTCATGACTCCAATTCACATAAAAAATCTAAACCCCACAGTCAATAGGCCTCAAATTGGAGAAGCAGTGCCGTATTAACGAGTATTAGGGATTAACGTATTAGGGATTCTTTGGGTCAAATGAGTTCTTCAAAGTCCCGCAGAGGTTCTTGTGTTTTCTCATGACTCCAAATCACATAAATAATCTATACCTAAAAGTCAGTAGGCCTCAAATTGGAGAAATAGAGCAGTATTAACGGCAGGCTTATTTGATCACTCGTGGTTCACAGGAAGGGTGTCCAGGCCACCTTGAATATTGGCAAATGAGGGGCAAGGGAGTTTATTTTGGACACTGTCTTTGGCTGTGCCCCTCATGGAAAACTCCTGGCAAACGTTATGATGAGTGACTATATGGAAGAAGATGAGGGCCATGTGGGAGAGTTTTGGTTTTAATTTTGGTCATTTGTGAGGCGGTTGGAAGAAATGACTGGGTCCACCAGGGCTTGAACTCTGGTGTGATTCCCCTTAGAGACTGGGTTTTGGAACTGACCTCAGAGAAGTATTGCCATGAATTTTGTTGGGATTTTAGGAGGCCACGCATGAGAGTCGCCCTTGGAAACTGAGATCTAGGCCCAGGGTGGCTTTCCTCAGATCACTGGGAATCTCAGCCAGGATATCACATGATTTTATTCTGAAAGACTTAGGTACCATAGTTGAGAGTCAAAACACACACGTACCTCACATTGTAGACCTCAATGGGCCTGGCTTCATGTGTCCATTTGGCCACTCTTTGGGAACACTTGCCTGTGAGAGTTCTCCAGAGCATTCACTGAAATGAGCTTCCTCAACATTTAATGTTTTCTGAATGAATTGAAACCAACAGTGCCTCCAACTTCATCCTTGAAAAATGGCTAGAAAAATACCATAAAATTTTGGAAATTCATTGGAGAAGCTTTGTATGTCCTGTTGCTGATCATGAGGGTACCAGACAGTGCCTTGAATTACTGGGTTTCATGAAAATGGTGTAGAACAGAGATTTCAGTATGTTGGAGCCTGCTGAGTAGTGGGCCTAGAGGAGTGGTGGGCAGGTGTGTGAAAGAACATCAGTGGTAGGGCCATGAGGATCTACCATTGGATTCCAAATGGCTTTTGACTGACATGGTGCAGCCAGCAGACCCTTATATGTAAAGGCATCTTGTTATATATAGAGGTTTCAGGGAAATGTTCAGAATGAGGTTGATATGGACAAGGCGGCAATGGGACAAGATATGAGGGATAGAGCCTGGTTGGTGCATTCTCTCGCAGACTCTGACCCACCACTCGTGACAGAACTCCCTCCAGCACTGTGTCCCAGTTGAGCTCCTTGTATTTTGTGACGCAAATACCAAACTCCCAGTGCTGCAGCAAAAATACCACAAAAAGTTGAGGAGGAACAAATGGCTTCACAGTCCACACGGGGAGACACTTAGTCTCCAGTGGTCACAGTTGACCTACAAAGAGAGGATTCTGCACTGCTTCCTCATGTTTATTGGAAAATAAGAAACCCTATTGCTAAAGAACTTTTGGTCCAAATCATATACTCACTCTTCTTCCTAAAAGTACCGACTATCTTTCAAATCCTAATGACTATCCTTTTTTGAGTGGATGTTCTCTTCTACATCCAATCTTCCAAGGTACAGGTCCTATGTCATTGTATATCAAATTTTCTGAGACATCTGTGCAGAACATAATTCAAAGCTAAGTATCCCAATCAAGGGCCCAATGCCCTTCTGGCCTTCAAATCATACCTAGATTTCTGTTTTCATTCTTATATTTCACCTCTATATTTTTGTAAATATCGCAGGTTCCCAATAACATAATTCATCACAGAGAATATTTCCTAACCCAAATTGAACCTGTTATTAACCCTAAATATACACTCTTCCCTCAATCTCATTTTACTGAAAAGCAGGGACAGAGTTGTTCTTAGAATACAGGAAAGTACGGGACCTTCCACCTGCTGAGAAACTCAAAGGTCCATACAGAAATGATACCCAGAGAAGTTGTAGGCAGGTACGAAGGACCTGAGAGAGCAAAAGTCATATTCCATGGCAAGCAACCTGGTCAGGATGAAGCAATGTGTCTGAATCAGCTTTTCTCTTCTTATTGTAGAGAAGATGGATCAAACCAGCCTGTGTGGAGAACTGTTCCTGGGTGCCTATGGATGATATATCATTCTAACTTGTGAAAGTGTCACAGAAAGTAGTGGAAGCCTCCATCTCATGGGACCCTTGGAAGCAACTCTTAGGACAATGTGGTTTCCAAGGCAGTGGCCTCATTCAGTTCCAAAGAAAGTGACATGCCTCATTTCCTTGGTGATTGAACTCTCTGAAGTTGGTATCCAAGAAGTCAGGCACCAAGAGGCAGTCCAAATCCCAGCCCCAGTGGGCTCACTTGTTTGGATTTTCCAAGGACAGAGTCAGTCTTTCTCGGTAACTACTGCTGTGAGGATAGCCAAATGCCAGGAGAGTTCTGAAGAGGGACATTTCCTGAGAAAGCAGGTAGTGGCTCAACACTTTGTTCCTGACAACTTCACAGAGTTAGCCAAAGAAACCAGATCAGAGAGGTGGTTTGTTTGGTTTGGAGTGAACTGTTTCTAGTAGATTCTTTTACAAGGTGAGTGTTTCTATGTCTGTGTATCCCACTGTGTCCCTGGTTGTAGACATTAGAAAAGAGAATGCAACAATGGATGTGTCCTGTCTAGTAGAAAGCTTCCCAGCATTCATCCTGCCCAATTTATGAATGGAGTGTGCCTTGCCTTATGGATGGGCAACACCTACTACCTTCATAAGTCCCTGTTTTCTTCCTGAATTCTGGCCACTCTCCAGAATACACTCAAGGTTTTCTGTCCAAGGTATGTACCAACTCCAAGGTCTGTTACATGACCATGTACTGGATAGCTGAAGGGAATGGCCAGCATATCAAAAAACTCAGATATCCGTGTGACCAGGAAAATCTCAGTGTATAAACCTGCTTTGGGCCTTTTGCTTACCTATTGTTCTTTTGCCCTGAATGTCAAGAAAGTCTTTGCCTCAGGCCACCCCTTTGTAAAGCCTGAAGAAAACAGTTTTGAAATGGAAATGAATGGGCATCACCTGTGGCTCTTTGCTTAATTGCTTTGGAAAGGGATGTGTCTGGATCAGGCTCTTGGCCCTGTGTGAGGCTGTGGCTTAGATTTTCAGCACCTGATGGATCTAAAGAAAGATCCCATGTGAGCATCCAAAACCAAAATGGCAAAAAGTTTATTCATTGTTAATGAATTCTATTGCCTACCCCTTTTAGGTTCCTAAAATCCATCAATTGAGAATAGGGATCCTTTGGGTCAAGTGAGTTCTTCAAATCTCTGCAGAGGACCTTGGTTTTCTCATGACTCCAATTCACATAAAGAATCTAAACCCCACAGTCAGAAGGCCTCAAATTGGAGAAAAGGAACAGTATTAAGGGCAGGCCTATTTGATCACTTCTGGTTAACAGGAAGGGTGTCCAGGCCACCCTGAATTTAGGCAAATGAGGTGCAAGGGAGATTATTTTGGACCTTGTCTTGGCCTGCGACCCTCATGGAAAACTCCAGCCAGAGGTTATGATGAGTGTCTATATGGGAGAAGATGAGGGCCATGTGGGAGTGTTTTGGTTTTAATTGTTTTTATTTAAGTCGTGGTTGGAAGAGTTGACTGGATCCACCTGGGCTGGAACACTGGTGTGATTCCCCTAGAGACTGAGTTCTGGAACTGACCTCCAAGAAGTATTGCTGTGTATTGTGTTGGGATTTTAGGAGGCCACGCATGAGATTCGCCCTTGGAAACTGAGATCTAGGCCCAGGGTGGCTTTCCACAGAGCACTGGGAATCTCAGGAATGATATTACATGATTTTATTCTTAAAGACGTGGAAGCCATTGTTGCAAGTCAAAACACACATGGACCTCACATTGTAGACCTCAATGGACCTGGCTTCATGTGACCTTTTGGCCTGTCTTTGGGAAGCCTTGCCTGTTAACGTTTTCTAGAGCTTTCATTGAAATGAGCTTTTTCTCCATTTAATGGTTCCTGAGTGAATTGAATCCCACAGTGCCTCCAATGTCATCGTTGAAAAATGGCTAGATAAATACCATTAAATTTTTGAATTCCCATGACCAGGTTGCACTGGAGAAACTTTGTATGTCCTATTGATGATCATGAGTGTATCAGACAGTGCCTTGATTGACTGGTGTTCATGAAAATGGTGTAGAAGAGAGATGCCAGTAATTTGGAACCTGATGAGTAGTCGGCCTAGAGCAGTGGAGTGCAGGTGTGTGTTAAAACATCTGTGGTGGGGTCATTTGGATTTGCATTGGCTTCCAAATGGTTTGTGACTGACATAGTGTAGCCTCTAGATCCTTGTATGTAAAGGCATCTTGTTATATGGAGAGGTTTCAGTGCAATGTTTAGAATCAGATTGCTATGGTCAAGGGGGCAAGCTATGTGGGATAGAAGCCTGGTTGGTGCATTCTCTTGCAGACCCTTACCCACCACACATGACAGAACTCCCTCGAGCACTGTGTCCCAGTTGAACTCCTTGCATTTCGAGAAGCAAATACCAAACTCCCAGTGCAGCTACAAGAAACACCACAAAAGTGGAGGATGATTAAATGTCTTCACAGTCCACACTGGGAGACACTTAGCCCCCATTGGCAACAGTTTACCTACAAAGAGAGAATTCAGCACTGCTGCCTCATATCCATTGGAAAATATGAAACCATGTCCTCCAGGTCACATAGATGCAGACCCAGATTTGATGGTCTCAATACAAAGGAAGCTAAAGCTCCTGAAAACAACATATATTTCAAGTGCCCAACCTCAGAAGCAGTTTCTCAAGAAATCTTTATGCCGGCAGAGCTCCATGTTTGTGGAGTTATTACCCTGTTCTTTGCTTTTGGAAACTCCTCTACCACCTTCAAGTTTGTGAACTCCTGAGCATTTTCCATTCCAGATGTGTATTCACAGATTTTCAAATCTTCTCTAATTGTGTCTTACTTGGGGTGAAGGTAATGTCAAGGCATTGTTCTGAATGAAAGTGGGAAGATTTTGGGGTAGCACATATTTGCATACACATTGCATTCTTTTTTCAGTTTTCCATTGGAAATACTGAATCCCTGACTGTCAGGGGTAGAAGGAATTCTCCTTCAAAGAATAGCCTGACACTTACAAGAAACAACACCCAGGGAGACATCATCTCTTGGAGACATCATTTAGCCATCTGTGTCCCTGAGACATCCTGTGGCCATCTGTCTTCCTGAAATATCCTGAGGTTATCTCACCTTGTGTAGACATCCAGGAACTGCCGATAAGAGAGCTTTCCCATCTCCAGCATATAAAATCCCCTGTGTGAACAATGTATTTTGAAGGTTGATCAGAACTCCTGTCTTCCTGTCATCTCTCGTGTCTCTTGTCCCTTCATTCCTCCCTATCTTGGTTCGCTGCCCACGTTGATGTGTCCTGCCAGCCGGGACATCTGGCGCCCACTGACTGGGGCTCGAGCCTTTGAGTCATAGGGAACCCCGTCCTCCTGGAAAACTTGGTCAAGCGGAGCTCACAATTGCCTCAGCAGACACCACCGAGAGACAGATCCAGGAGAAGAGTGGGGATGACCCACGGGGAGTGACCCACCATGGGTCAAGCAGTTTTGTCACATGATTTGTATTTGTCAGGCCTCAAGGATTCCTTCAAGACATGGGGGGCACGTGTTAAGAAAAAGGACTTAAAATTTTTCTTTTCATACATAGGGGAATTGTGTCTATGATTTCACCTTGAAGGGACCATTAATGGTAAAAGATGGCTTAGAGTAGGAGACTGTTTAAAAGATTATTATGAATCCTTTGGACAGAAAAATTGCCTGTTCCCACCTTTTCTTACTGGAAATTAATTAATGAATTTCTTAAAAGTTCACCCTTTGACAATGGTACCTTAAAACTTTTCAGGATTAGGAAAGAGACTATGCAAAAGACCTCTCGTCCCCCCTCGCATGCCCATCAGTTAGTATAGACATAGACCATTCTCAGTCTCCCCAGGACCCTGGAAACCTTCCTGGTCCCCCTCAAAATACCACCCTAATGAATAGGGCTCCAATGGTTACCAACCGCCTTTATCCAGTTTTAAATCCTGGAGACACATTGACCCCTGGGGAGAAGGCTAACTTGGAGAAGGAAGCAACTCCCTATGATACAGAAGACCTGCCACTGCTTAGGACCCAGCCACAGCCTATAGGACTTACACATCCACCTCCCTCCTATATCTCTCCTGCTTTTTGTGCTCTGGCCCTTCAGGGGCCAAATCCCCCCACCAGATATTTTTTCCCCAATTCCCTTGCCTAACCTGGCTCCCTTGGGAGAGTCTCTCCAACATAGACTGGAAGAGATCCAAGTTTAAAAAGAATTAAGATCCCTTGACTCTGAGCTTTATTCATTAGCCTTAGGCATGGAGTCAACACAAGCTGGCCCAAAGTGGTCTAATACAAAGGCTAAGCCGCTCCATTGGACTGTTCTCACTTTTCAGTCACCCTCAGTTAGATAGTTAATCCTGCCCAGGTTGATGTCAAAGACTTAGACGAGGATCAAGAGGAGGAAGCGGGGGAAATGGATCAAGGAGATCAGGACTCAGAGGATGAGGACTTCATCCCTAGGCAGGAAGGAACCCAGAGTGTCTACAAAACATTAAGCCTGCGTTTTCTTGAAAAAACTTAAAAAGTCTTGTGCTCACTATGGACCCATTGCACCCTACAGGTAGGCTTTATTAGAAAGCTACATGACACAATGTCTTACTCCCAATGATTGGAAATTTTTAGACCAAGCTACCCTCAATGCCGCAGACTTCCTCTTATGGAATGCAGATTTCAAAGAGCACTGTCAGGAAACTGCTCAGAAAAATTTAACTAAGCCCTCCTCTAATTCCTGGACTTATGTTAAGCTAGTGGGCAATGCGCCTTTTGATACCAAAACTTAACTGGCACGTTTCCCTGCTGGACTTTTGACACAGATTCAGATGGGTGGCTTACATGCTTGGAGACGCCTCCCTCAAAAGGCCTCTGCTACGACTTCCCTGGCAAAAATTCGACAAGGGCCCGACAAGCCTTATAGCGACTTTGTTCCCCGGCTTAACCTAGCTGCGGGATTCTTGCTTGGACCAAGCGAAAGCGAAAGCACCTTTGTAAAACATCTTGCCTTTGAAAATGCCAACCTGGCATGTCAGGATGTTCTTCGACCACATAAGAAAAAAGTGAAACTTTCTGACTTTATTGGACTCTGTGCAGGGTTGGGTGTAGCCCTTGCCATGGGTCTCACCCTCGGTGCTGCCTTTACCAAGGCCTTTCACAATCCTGGCTCACGTAGTTGCTTTACTTGTAAACAACCTGGCCATTTTGCACGTGAGTGTCTGACAGGCAAACAAAGCCTAAGAATAGTGTCTTTTCAAACTGAGGCTAAACTGCCCCCAGCTACCCTTTGCCCTAGATGAGGTAAAGGTCATCACTGGGCCAGTGAGTGTAGATCTAAGACAAATGCCCTCAGCAGCCTATCTCAAAATCCTTCTCCACAATTGCCTCATTCCAATTAGCCACCCCAGGCAGCGCAGGATTGGACCTTTTTGCCGCCACCGATACAATATTAGACTCAATGCAAGGGCCCCAGATAATACCCACTGGAATTATGGGTCCCACTCCATCTCATATGTGTGCCCTTATTCTTGAAAGAGCCTCTACTACCTTACAAGGTGTTCAGGTCTTCCCTGGCATTAAAGATAATGATTTCACTGGAGAAATAAAAATACTGGCCACAGCTATTAATGGAGTTGCGGACATCCCAGCAGGAACAAGACTTGCACAATTAATACTCCTTCCCTTGGATTCAGGAGGCACTTCCACCACTCAAACCTACGGAGGGGGACTACCTCCTTGGGCTCCTCTGATGTATATTGGGTTCAGCCCATTTCTCACAATAGACCCACCCTTATCTTACTTATTGAAGGAAAGGAATTCCAAGGAATTCTTGATACCGGAGCTGACGCCACAATTATTTCTCAAAAATATTGGCCAACAGGTTGGCCCCTCACCCCATCCTTGACAGACCTTAAAGGGATAGGACAGTCAAAAAATCCTCTGGTCAGCTCTAGGGCTCTTAGCTGGACTGATAAAGAGGGTAATATGGGAACTGTCACTCCTTTCTTTGTTCCTGACCTTCATCTTAACCTATACGTCCGAGATATTTTGAGTCAAATGTAAGTTATTCTTTCCAGTCCCAATTCCATGGTGACTCATCAAATGCTTCATATGAATTTTGTCCCTGGTACAGGCATGGGGAGACTGAGACAAGGACTGGTTGAGCCTATACAACCCTTACAAAAACAAATACATATAGACTTGGGTATTTGGATTTTTAGTGTTGGTCCCTGACCCTCCTGTACCCCATGCAGATAAAATTATTTGGGAGACTCAGACTCCTGTGTCGGTGGATCAGTGGCCCCTTACCCAAGAAAAATTGGAGGCTGCCTCCATGTTAGTGCAGGAACAGCTGGCAGCTGGCTATGTAGAGCCATCAAGCTCACCATAGAATAATTCTATTTTTGTTATCAAGAAAAAATCAGGCAAGTGGCGCCTTTTACAAGATTTGTGTGTCATTAATAAAGTTATATGCCTGATGGGAGCACTACAGCCAGGCATTCCCACACCAGTGGCTATTCCCAAAAACTATTGTAAAATGGTTGTTGACTTAAAAGATTGCTTTTTTACCATTGCTTTACATCCTGAGGATAGACCCTATTTTGCCTTTAGTCTCCCTCACATTAATTTTCAGGGCCTTATGCAGAGATTTCAATGGAAGGTTCTTCCCCAAGGTATGGCCAACAGCCCTAGTCTTAGCCCAAAATACGTTGCTCAAGCAGTAGACCCTGTGAGAGAGCAATGTTCACAAATTCATATTTTACATTAATTGGATGATTTGTCAATTGTTACACCTAATATCCATGACGTTAATAATTGTTACCTGCACCTTTACAAAACCCTCACTACCTTGGGACTACAGATAGCTTCTGATAAGGTTCAAACACAGGACTGTTATACCTATTTGGGCCTTAAACTTCAAGATAATCAGATTCAAATTCCTAAAATACAACTACGTGTGGACCATCTTCACACTCTTAATGATTTTCAAAAATTACTGGGGGATATTAAATGGCTAAGAACATATTTAAAATTACCCACTTGTGTACTTTTGTCCCTTAATTATATTTTGAGAGGTGATTCCCACCCCTCCTCCTCTCAAAAGCTTACACACGAGGCATTACAGGCATTAAACCAAGTCACAGAAGCCATTGCCCAACAGTTTGTTACACAAATTTCTTATAACCTTCCTCTGGTTCTGGTTATTTAACAAACTCTTCATACACCCACAGGAATAATTTGGCAGCGAGATCCACATTTTAAAAATAAAGGCTGCCCCTTGCTTTGGGTCCATTTACCCACCACATCCTCCAAGGTTATTACTGTTAATCTTGCGCAGGTAGCTTCTATTATTATTAAAGGTCATTTGATTCTCGACAACATTTTGGCAAAGAACCTCATAATAATTTAATTCCATATATGAAGGACCAAACCAAATTTTTAATACAGACACGGGATGAATGGGGTATTGCCCTATCAGGCTTTTGGGGAACAATTGATAACCACCTCCCCAATGACCCCCTTTTACATTTTGTCCAGTTACATCCATTTATTTTTCCCAAAATTACTCAAAAGGCTCCCATTCCTCAAGCCCTTAATGTCTTTACAGACGGTTCCAGTAATGGCTGAGCGCTCTTTGTTGTCAATAACCAGCCTACCATCTTTGATACTATCTATCAGTCAGCACAGGTTGTGGAATTGTTTGCCATAACACAAGTTTTTATAATATTTTTTGATAATCCTGTTAATATTTATACAGACAGTGCCTACATTGCTCATTCTGTGCCCCTGCTGGACATTTCCCCCACCATTAAGGCTTCTTCCAATGTGGCCTTTCTTTTTCATCAGCTTCAGCAGCTAATTCAGGCCAGACAACACCCATTCTTCTTAGAACACATCAGGGCACACTCTGATCATCCCAGGCCTCTAACACAAGGTAATGCCCAAGCTGATTCAGCAACTCGTTCCATCTTTCCAATTTTTGTGGGCTCCATTCAAAAGGCCACAGAGTTACACAATCTTCACCATCTAAATTCCAAGAGCCTTCAATTACTTTGTAAAATTACCATGCAACAGGCACGAGAAATAGTAAAAGCATTCCCAGGTTGCACTGTCTCCCTCCCCATTCAACACATGAGAGTTAACCCCCGAGAATTACTGCCCAATCAGTTTTGGAAAATGGATGTTACTCATTTTCCTGAATTTGAAATTACCAAATATATACACGTTTCTATAGATACCTTCAGCGACTTTATTTTTGCATCACCACATTCAGGAGAGGCTACCAAATATGTTCTTTCTCCTCTTATTTCAGCCTTTTCCATAATGGGTAAACCAATACATATTAAAACAGATAATTATCCTGCATATACCTGTGCCAAGTTTAAATAGTTTTGTGCTACCTTGCAAATTCGTCATACTACTGGAATTCCATACAACCCTCAGGGCCAAGGCGTTGTGGAACGTGCCCACCTTACCTTATAGACTTGGATAACCCTCCATAAGGCTTCCGCCCTTGTATTTACCACTCCCAGGCATCGCCTTAACCATGCCTTACTTGCCCTTATTTTTCTTACCCTAGACAGTGAAGGCCATTCGGCCGCAGACAGAAACTGGCATCCCTTGTCCAATTCTGTTCGCCCACCTCTTATGTGGTGCAATTCCCTTACAAATAAATGGAAAGGTCCAGATCCTGTTCTCATCTGGGGACGAGGCTCAGCTTGTCTTTTGGACCAAGAGCAATCAGCCCCAAGATGGTTACAGAATGCCTGGTTAAACAGGTTAATGACTTACCTCAACACAGGGATGGAGGGCCTCCCCCTGAGGACAAATTTTGTTCTTTTTCAGATGCAGCCAACAATCTGTGTGAGGATCCTGATTTAGGCACTTCTGCTTAACAGGTTTGTACATGGAGGCCTTGGCCCTCCACGTTCCAACATCATGGTGTAAGTTTTTGGGCCCCCCTGTGAATGCAAGTGATGATCTTGGACTCAGGCTCCCACTAGTTGGTCCGAGACTGCTGACTGCGTGACTAAGGTGGCTTACCTCCATGCCGAGGTTGACCATAAACTTGGAGGAGTTCATCAGCCTAAATGGGTATGTGTTAACAAGCCAAAGTTTATTCCCCCTAGTACAAGTAAAGCTCTCCAAAATTCTTCTGCAACCTGTTCGCATACCCAGGCGAGGCATGACTCTTGTTATGTGTCGCCCTCAATTTGTGTTAACAAGCAGGGAGAACAATTTTTTGAAGCCTCCCAAACTAAAACTCATGCAGCAGGGGGGACCACTATTCATTATACCTCCGTTCTATTTGACCAGGGAGTAGAAGGCAAATACACCAAGCTACAGTCAGCTGGTTGCCAAGGCCCTGTCGGTAAACCCTCCTGCTGGCCCATTAAGGCCCCTACAGGGGTCACTGATGGTGGAAGAACCACTGATGCTGTCAAACATCCTCACATAATCAAACTTTTGAAACCCCAAATCCCTGAGCTCACATATCATCCCTTAATGTTGCCTAAATCTCAGCTCCCAGGTTTAGATACCAATACATTAGATATTTTCGAAACTACCTTCTACTTGCTTAATAATTCCAACCACACCCTTGCTGGTGATTGCTGGCTCTGCATGACAACAGGGGCAATTATGACTATGGCAGTTCCTATTAATTCTATCATAGACAATGATAATACATGCCAACCCGGATTTCCTTTTTAAGTACAACTTATAGGCACTATTACATTATGTCTTTTAGGCGCGATGCAGAATAACACCTATGATATTGATGTTGGAGTTACTTTCTTTGAAACTTGCTCAACATACAAAATTATTCCTCACCCACCCCAACTCTTTGTCCTCCCAATGGCAGAGTTTTAATTGGTGGAGGAAACTTTGCCTTCCCCAGGCTTCCAGCGAATTGGACCGGTGGCTCTGTTCTTGCCTTATTACTCCCTGATATAACTATAGTCCCAGGAGACGAACCTCTACCCATTCCTACCCTAGACACCTTAGTGAAAAGACACAGGCGGGCAATACAGGCCTTACCACTCATTGCCAGCTTTGGAATAACAGCTGCTGTGGGCACAGGTACACTGGCTTAGGCACAGCTATACACTCTTACCATCGCCTGTCTCAACAACTTATAAATGATGTACAAACTCTATCAGGAACCATTAAAGATCTGCAGGACCAAATAGACTCCCAGGCAGAAGTGTTCCTTCAAAAAGACGAGGCTTAGATTTGCTGACAGATAACCAGGGAGGTATTTGCTTGGGCTTAGGGGAACGATGCTGCTTTTATGCCAATAAATCAGGCATAGTATGCACTAAAATTAAGCACCTTCAATAAGATCTAGAAAGAGATGACGCGAACTATTTGAAAATCCCCTCTGGACTGGGCTTTATGGATTTCTACCCTACCTTCTTCCCCTATTAGGCCCTTTGTTGGGTTTACTTATAATTGGGTCCATAGGACCCTGCATTATAAACAGGCTGGTACAATTTATTAAAGAACAGATTAATATTTTGGCCTCTAAACCCATACAGGTCCATCATCGTCTGGAGATGGAAGACCGTGCTGCCAACATTTAAAAGGATGTTCTACCCTTCTCACAGGCTTATTTCTTAAGTTTACATCCCCACAGATCTCTCTTTCTTATATAAAAGTATGAGTAACAGCTCTGACCAACTATCTTCTGCCCTTGCCATAAGGGTTCGTCCCCCATGGGCCCCTCCACTTGGCGGAGGATGCACCCATGGAGTGAGGATGTTATCCCAGTTCATTATTGTGATTGACTCTTCACATGTGCTGACATTTATATTCAATCTCTACGCAAAAGCCTATTGCTAAAGAAATTTTGGTCCCACTCCTATACTCACTCTTGTTTCTAAACCTACCAACTATCATCCTAATCCTACTTACTATCCCTTTTTGACTGGATGTTCTCTTCAACATTCAATCATCGAAGATACAAGGTCCTATGCCATTGTATATCGATTCATCTGAGACGTCTGTGCAGAATATAATTCAAAACTAAGTATCCCACTCGAGCGCCTAATGCCTTACTGGGCTTCAAATCTTACCTAGATTTCTGTTGGTTCCAATACCATTATTCATCTCGCAGAAGGATTCCTAACCCAAATCGAACCTGTTATTAACCCTAACCATACACTGTTCGCTCAATCTCACTTTACAGAAGAGCAGGTACAGAGTTGGTCTTACAATACAAGAATGTAGGGGATCTTCCACCTGCTGAGAACCTCAAAGGTCCATGCAGAAATGATCCCTGGATAAGATGTAGGCAGCTATGGAGGACCTAAGAGAGCAAAAATCATCTTCCATGGCAAAAACCCTGGTCAGGATGAAGGGATGTGTCTGAAACAGCCGCTTTCTTCTTAATATAGAGAAGATGGACCAAACCAGGCCTGTGTGGAGAGCTGTTCCCAGGTGCCTATTGTTGAAATACCATTCTTACTTTTGAAAGTGTCACAGGCAGTAGGGGCAGCCTCCATTTCATGGGACCCTATGAAACAACTGTTAGCACAAAGTGGTTGTCAAGTCAGTGACCTCTTTCAGTTTCTGAAGGAATTGACCTACCTAACTTCCTTGGTGTTTGAAATCTCTGAACTTGGGATCCAGGAAGCAAGGCATCCAGAGCCAGTCCCAGTCTCAGTCACATTGGGCTCACTTGTTTGGATTTACCAAAGATAGGGTCAGTCTTTCTTGGTACCTACTGATGTGAGGATGGCCAAAAGCCAGGAGAGCTTTGAAGAGGGGCCTTTCCAGGGAAAGCAGATAGTTGCTCACCAATGGCTCCTGGCAACTTCACAGAGTTGGAAAAGGAGACAAGATCTGAGACCCTACAGGGCATTTCGGTGGAACAGAGTATGGCCCACCAGTCAGAGGACACTCCATATATTCACACACCTACTTGGGAGAAGGAGGTGCCGTTTGAGTATGGGTGTGAGTATGCGGTTTTGTCTCATGTTCTGAGAATAGATAGGAAAGTCGGTTTGTTTGGTTTGGAGTGGACTGTTTCTTGTATGTCATTTGACAAGGCAAGTGTTTCTATATCTGTGTATCCTACTGTGTCCGTGGTTGTAGACATTAGAAAAGACAATGCATCAATGGATGTGTCCTGTCTAATTGAAAGCTCCCATCATTCATCCGGCCCAATTTATGAATGGACTGCAGCTTGCCTTATAGAAGGGCAAAACCCATTATCTTCCCAAGTTCCAGTTGTCTTCCTGAATTCTGGAAACTCTCCAGAATAGGCTCATGGTTTTGTGTCCAAGATATAAACCACTTCCACACTCTGTGAAATGGCCATGTACTGAATAGCTGAAGGGAATGGGGGCATCTCAGAAAACTCAGATATCAGTGTGACCAGGAAAGTCTCAGAGAAGAAACCCTGCTTTGGGCCTTTTGCTTGCCTATTGTACTGTTGCCCTTAATGTCAGGATGGTTTTTGCCTCAGGCCACACTTTGTGAGGCGTGAAGAAATTAATTTTCATATGGAAAAGAATGGGCATCACCTGTGGCTCTTTGCTTAATTGCTTTGGAAAGGGATGCGTCTGAATCAGCATCTTGGCCCTGTATGAGGCTGTGGCTTAAATTCTCAGCACCAGATGGATCTAAAGAAAGATCCCATGTGTGCATCCAAAAAAAATGGCAAAAAGTTCAGTTTTTGTGGATGAAGTTTCTTGCCTTTCTCTCTTAGTTTCATGACCTTTATCAAGTGAGAATAGGGATCCTTTGGGTCAAATGAGTTCTTGAAAGCCATGCAGAGGTGCTTGGGTTTCCTCATGACTCCAAATCACATGAAGAGTCTATACCTGACAGGCAGTAGGCCTCAAATTGGAGAAGCAGAGCAGTATTACGAGCTGGCCTACTTGATCACTCCTGGTTCACAGGAAGGGTGTCCAGGCCACAATGACTTTAGGCAAATGAGGGGCAAGGGAGCTTTTTTTGAACACTGTCTTTGGATGTGCCCCTCATGGAAATATCCAGCCACAGTTTATGATGAGTGTATATATGGAAGAATATGAGGGCTATGTGGGAGTGTTTTGGTTTTAATTCTGGTCATTTGTGTGGCGGTTGGGAGATGACTGGGTCCACCGGGGTTTAAACTCTGGTGTGATTCCCCTTAGAGACTGTGTTGTGGAACTGACCTCAGAGAATTATTGCCATGAAATGTGTTGAGATTTTTGGAGGCCACACATGGGAGTCACCCTTGGAAACTGAGATCTAGACCAAGGGTGGCTTTCCACACAGCACAGGGAATCTCAGCAATGATATCATGTGATTTTATTCTGAAAGACTTGGCAGCCATAGTTGAGAGTCAAAACAAACATGGACCTCACATTGTAGACTTCTATGGGCCTGGCTTCATGTAACTTTTTGGCCACTCTTTGGGAAACCTTGCCTGTGAGAGTTCTCTAGAGCATTCATTGAAATGAGCTTCCTCACCATTTAACGGTACCTGAATGAATTGAAACCCAGAGTGCCTCCAAATTCATCCTTGAAAAATAGCTACATAAATACCATGACATTTTTGAAATTCCCATGACCAGGTGGCACTGGACAACCATGAATGTCCTGTTGCTGATTTGAGTGTACCAGACACTGCCTTGATTGACAGGGTTTCATGATAATGATGTAGAACAGAGATGTCAGTAAGTTGGAGCCTGCTGATTAGTGGTCGTAGAGAAGTGTTGTGCACGTGTGTGTTAAAAAATCTGTGGTGCGGTCATGTGGATCTGCCATTGGCTTTCAAATAGGTTGTGACTGACATGGGGCAGCCAGCAGAACCTTGTATGTAGAGGCATCTTGTTATATGGAGAAGTTTCAGGGCAATGTTCAGAATCAGGTTGCTATGGTCAAGGGGGCAAGCTATGTGGGATAGAAGCCAGATTGGTGTATTCTCCTGTAGACCCTGACCCACGACACGTGACAGAACTCCCTCCAGCAGTTTGTCCTAGTTGAACTTTTTGAATTTCGTGAAGCAAATACCAAACTCCCAGTGCAGCGGCAAGAAACACCATAAAAAGTGGAAGGTGACCAAATAGCTTCACACTCCACATGGGGAGACACTTAGCCCCGAGTGGCCACAATTATCTACAAAGAGAGAATTCAGCACTGCTGCCTAATGTTCATTGGAATATAAGAGACCATGTCCTCCAGGTCACATAGATGCAGACCCAGCTTTGATGGTCTCACTACAAAGGAAGCTAAAGCTCCTGACAACAACATATATTTCAAGTGCCCAACCTCAGAGGCAGTTTCTGAAGAAGTCTTTAGGCCAGCAGAGCTCCATGATTGTGGAGTTTACACTGTCCCTTACTTTTGGAAACTGGTCTACCACCTTCAAAGTTCTAAACTCCTGAGCAATTTTCATTCCAGATATATATTCACAGATTTTATAACTCTTCTCCTCAAATTGTGTCTTACTTGGAGCGAAGGAAATGTCAAGGAATTGTTCTGGATGAGAGTGGAAGGATTTTTGTGTAGCACATGTTTGCATACACATTGGATTCATTTTCCAATTTTCCAATTGAAATACTGAATCCCTGACACTACCCCATACCCTACTAGACTCTGTGTACTAATCCTAATATGATGGAGAAAAATAACCCCCCAAAAATTGAAATACAAGCATTTCAAAAGAGGCCTGGTGTATATTTGGACTTGCCTTATGCACTGTATAGGGTAGGAGTTATAAATCTAGTCAATTTTTTGTTGAAATAGTTCTCCAGTTGTTTTTAAAGTTAACCAATATGTGAATTCCTGTCTCTCTTTCGCTGTAGCCTATTCAGCATATGTATTTTTATAAGCACACATACAATCCTACCTGGTACCACACGTACACTATTTTGTGGTTGCTGACTTGGCAGATACAAATTGTGAGAAGAGATCACTCCTCCTAAATGCTGATGGAACTGAAAATTCAACCTATGGGTGAGTTTCCTAGCTGAACAACATTATATATAAATCCATGTTCAGTAAAATGAATATTTTTGATCTGTGAATGATATATATTTCATGGTGAATTTCAATTGACATATAGTGCTAATTTTTAATATCTGTATATATATATATATATATATATATATATATATATATATATATATATATATATACTATCCAGATTTTTCAAAATATGAAATATATCTGTCTTATTATACATTTCCTAAATTCATTCATATTCATGTATGTGGATTTATAATTATCTTTTCACAAGATTATTCCCAGAAATATTCATCCACCTGAAATAAATATTTGTTTCCTACTACTGAAAACTAACTTCAGTGAATGGTGTATACAAATCCTAATATTTCTTCAGTAACTGACCAAGTTTAACATCAATGCAAGTAGACTCCTATGGAACATGATGTGTATTTTGATGTTAATTTTTTTCAACACTGGTGCATTACAATTTCTTTAGTTTATGCACATCATTGGATATAGATTTCATCCACAAGTTTGCAAATTTATAGGCATTTGTTTCACTTTCAATCACTTTCTACTTCAGAACACATATATTTCTTCATGTTTCTTGACTGGTCTTTTCATGAGACTTCTTTCCAAACACATTATTTTTGATATCCATAAGTACTTTTGAAGCAAATCTCACACACCCTACATGATGAACCATAACCCTAATATTACGATTAGATGTATAACTGGTCAGAATGAATGATTGTATATCAATATATGATTTCTTATATATTTTCAGATATCAATTCAATCCATTATTTAAAGTGGAACCAGTTATATTATTTATACACAATATTGTCTATTCATGCATTATCTCTATATTCATAGACACAGGGTACACCTCTTTATACCCCCAATACTAATTTACATGTCTTCAAAATATTCCTCCTTGAAATGGTGGAAGAAATACTCATGTCACCTGACCTATGTATACATTTTATCACAGTAATATTCTGGACACAAAAAGCAAAGGTCACACTTATGATTGTACCAATGTAAAGGTTGGTCGAGCGTTGGAGTAAGAGACCACCAAGAGACTGTCACATGCAACAGCAAAGTGTTTATTGGGGGTCCAGCATGCTGTGGCTCAGAGCTCACTTGAATTTAGCAGAGAGCCCTGAGAACAGCTTAAGCAGAGCTTATATACTTTCCTTAGAGAGGGCAGGGAGTGAAATTTATTGATGGGTCATGGCAAGTGGGCGGTTTGTTTGCAAATGTGTGAGGGAGTACATTCTGCAGTTTGGCAATTGGGGACAGTACATTTGGGGAACAAGATAAGCAAACAGTTCTCAAGATTTCAACAGTGTTTTGTTAAGCATACAGAAAAACAGAAATTGACAAGTACCTATTTTATTATCCTTTCATTCCCCACTTCTTGTTCTGGTTACTTTTAATCATAAAAGTGATCATTGGGGGGTGTCACAATTCATGTCTGCTAGTCGGAAACATTGTTGGATGATTACCATAAGTTTAACTTGTCCAATTTGAGCTTGGAGAAAAGAAACTACACGGTTGAGCATACAGGGCCCTACAGTTAGCAATAATATGAAGATTATTAAAGGACCGGCCAAGGCTGATAAAAGTGTAGTTACCCACGGGGACTGTGTGTACCAAGACTCAAACCACCCTTTTTGGGCCTCTGTCTCTCGTTGACACTCTTCAAGGCGTTTTTTTTTAATTTACTCATAGATTCTTTTACAACTCCAGTATCGTCAGCATAAAAACAATATTCTTCCCTCAATGCAGCACAAAGGCCCCTTCTCTCATGAAGAGAAGGTCCAAATGTCGCCTGTTCTGTAAAACTACTTCAGAGAGCGAGGTTAAAGATTCCTGTAAAGCTGTGATGGAGGTTTTTAATATCTTTAAGTTTTGGTCTATTGGTACTTGTCATTGGGTTATTTGTTGTGTCCCATGGACTAGGGCAGTGGTTCCTGTGCCCACCCCTGCAGCAACTCCTATTCCGAATAGGATGGCTAAAGTGAGGAATACAGCTTCCCAGCGGAACCGAGTTTTTTGCCCCCCTATTTGATTTTTAAATGAGCCTGTTTAATGATAGAGCACTCTGGGAATCATCTGCACCATTACATAATTAATCACATCTGTTGACCATTTTATGAACCCATTAACAATGTTTAAGTATATAGAATTACACTTTTGTAGGGACAGACAAGGCAAGGCACCTAAGATAGCACCGAAGCTAGGGAAACAATCCTATTTGGTTGCAAACGGATTTAGAGGGCATTGCTTCTGTTGTAATCAATTAATCCGCTGAACCCCAAGTTTAGGTAGTTTCAGAATTTTGTACCCAACATGTAGGTAAAGTGGCTCAGAAGTTCACAGTCTGCAGAAGTTCACAAAAATCTGTTTTTGTTTCTGTTTTATTTCCTCTGTTCTATGCAAGTTTAGTTTTTAAGGACACTTGGGAGGGGGAGAGATTTTGTCTTCTCTTTTTTTTTCTCCCTGCCAGCTATTACCATGGAGCCCAGTTGGTAACTTCTTTATCTTAGAAATGTAGCCATCTCTGTGAAGCCCCAGCTCAAGGCCAGAGGCCTTGTTCATATATTTTGTGAAAAACTAGTAAAGGGGTGTCTAGCATAGCAGAGCTGATTTTTCCAGCCCATGGTACGTAGAACAGGGCAACAAGAAAAGAGGAAGTTTATCTACATTGAACTCCTTCATTGGGACTCTTTTGCTAAAAGTCCTAAATTCAGCCATGGTGAAGACTTCTGGAGAAGGTCAGTTAAGAATTTTCTGTGGTCCTGGTACAGAGGGGGAAGACGTGAAAGGCGGGTGGTGAGAGCAGCTCCGTGGATCTGAGAATGAGGAAGAAGAGATGTAAAAGAATAATGGGAAAGGGCTTTGGGATTTTCCTAGCATCAAAAAGTTGAGCAGTAGAACAGATAGACCAGAGGGGAAGATGGGAGTGAGTATCTCAAAAAGCCTGTGAGGGACTTCAAATTCTTAGTAACCTGTTTTCAGTGTTGACAAAGCAACTTTAAAGGCCATTTTCATTACATCTTGGATAGGGGTCTGAGGGCTCTCCTCTGCCTGTTTGAGCTTTGGGTTAGCTGGTAAAAGGACCTGTTGGGACCCGGTGCGGACACTGACAGGAGAAGAGAGGAGTGAGTGGGAAGAGGGGTATCTCAGTACCTGCTACCTCAGCAAGGGGGCAATTGTCTGAGAACCAGCGGTGGTTTGGGTATTTGATCTAGTAATTGGAGAGGAGAAATCAGGTTGCTGAGGTGGGATTGACAGCAGAGCATCTGGAGTAGATGGCAGAGGGTGAGGATCTATTGGAGATGTATAGTTCAGGATTTGAGTGAAGGAGGAAAAAGGCCTCCACATAGGGGAATTTCCTTCCACGCTATTGAGCACTTGCCGCAGTTAAAAAGGTCACACAGAATTTGAGGTTATAGAGACCCCCCCTGGGGGCCATCGGTTTTGGTTGTTAATTGGTAATATGGCCAATGCTGTGTACTGAATTTGATGAAAAGTTTGGGTTCCTCTAGGCAGCCCCTATATGCTCACATCCCTATGACTCACAGAAGAAGTCGGCTTTTTCCTCACACAGCCTTGGCTTTTGTGGCTTTGATAACTGCCGGGTAAACATAGTAATCTAGGCTAGCCAACCTGCATCTGGCTCGCGTTTTCCTTCACCCACAATAGCAAAACTCACACACTCTTCCTGATAAACCATAACCCTAATATTACCATTAGATGTTTAACTCGTTGTAATGAATGTATGTATATCAATATAAGATTTCCTGTATATTTTCAGATATCAATTAAATCCATTATTTAAAATTGGAACTAGTTATATTATTTATTCACATTATGATTTATTAATGCATTATCTCTGTATTCATAGATACAGGGTAAACTTATTTGTATCCCGAATACTAATTTATAAGTCTTCAAAATATTGCTCTGAGAACTGGTGGAAGAAATACTCATGTCACCTTATCTACAAATATATTTTATCACAGTAATATTCTGGACACAAAAACCAAAGGTCACACTTATGCTTCTACCAAAATCTAAATGGAAAGTGAGCAGGGATTACTAAAAACATCCACGTTCAGTTTGCCTAATGCTCTCTAATGTCAATCCTATTGGTAATTGCATATTTGTTTCTTCCTAAGATTATATATTCTCTCAAGCATGTTGAAATTGTCTAATCCAATCACTCACTTTATACTTTGCCTGATTTCCTAATGTCTCTATTGATATCTGCTTTCCTACATATTTTCACCAGTTCATCATTGTGACTGACTCTTCACATGTGCTGACATTTACAGTCATTCTCTACAAGAAACCCTATTTCTAAAGAACTTTTGGTCCAAATCCTATACTCACTCTTCTTTCAAAATATACCGATTACCTTCCTAATCCTGCCGACTCTTCCTCTTTCACTACATTCAATCATCCAAGGTAAATGGTCCTATACCATTGTATGTCGATTTATCTGAGACAACTGTGCAGAAAGTAATTCAAAGCTAAGTATCCCCATCAAGGGCCCAATGCCCTTTTGGGCTTCAAATCGTACCTAGATTTCTGTTTTCATACGTATATTTCTCCTCTATATTCTTATAAATATCGCAGGTTCCCTATACTATTATTAATCCAGCAGAATGATTCCTAATCCAAATTGAACATATTATTAATACTAACCATACACTGTTTCCTCAATCTAACTTTACAAAAGAGCAGGGACAGAGTTGGTCTTAAAATACAGAAATGTAGGGGATCTTCCACCTGCTGAGAACCTCATAGGTCCATGCAGAAATGATACCTGGAGAAGATGTATTCAGCTATGAAGGACCTGAGCGGCCAAAAGTCATCATCCATGGCAAACAACTTGATGTGGATTGTCTGAATGAGGCACTCTCTTCTCAATGTAGAGAAGGTGGACCAATCCAGGCCTGTGTTGAGAGCTCTTACAGGGTGCCTATGGTTGATATACCATTCTAACTTGTAAAAGTGTCACACGAAATATGGGCAGCCTCCATCGCATGGGACTCTTTGAAGCAACTGTTAGGACATATGGTTACCAAAGCAGTGATCTCATTCAGTTCCTGAAAGAAGTGACCTCACCTCATTTTCTTGTTGATTTAACTCTCTGAACATGGGATCCAGGAAGCCAGGCATCCAGAGCCAGTCCCAGTCCCAGTTTCAGTGTGCTCACTTGATTGGAATTAACAAGGATAGGGTCAGTCATTCTTGGTACCTTCTAATGTGAGGATCGGCAAATGCCATGAAAGCTCTGAAGAGGGGCCTGTCCTGAAAAAGATGGTAGTGGCTCAGCACTGGCTACTGACAACTTCGGAGACTTGCCCAAAAAACCAGATCTGAGACAGGACAGGACATTTCAGGGAAAGTCTGTCAGTCAGAGGACACTCCAGTTAGTCACACACCTACTTTCTGGAAGGAGGTGCCTTTGTGGGTGTGGGTGTGTGTTTGTGGTTATGTCTCATGGTCTGAGAATAGGTAGGAAAGGCGGTTTGTTTGGTTTGGACTAGACTGCTTCTAGAATGTCATTTGACAAGGGGAGTGTTTCTATATCTGTGTATCACACTGTGTCTGTGGATGCAGACATTAAAAAAGAGAATGCATCAATGATTGTTTCCTGTCTAGTAGACAGCTTTCCAGCGTTCATCCTGCCCAATTTATGAATAGAGTGTGGCTAGCCTTATTGATGTGCATCACCTGCTACATTCCTAAGTTCCTGTTTTCTTCCTGAATTCTGGCCACTCTGCTTTAGGCCTTTTGCTTACCTAATGTTCTGTTGCCCTGAATGTCAGGAAGGTCTTTGCCTCAGGCCACCCTTTTTTGAATCCTGAAGAAAACAGTTTTCAAATGGAAATGAATAGGCATCACCTGTGTTTCTTTGATTAAATGCTTTGGAAAAGGATGTGTCTCAATCAGCCTCTTCACCCTGTGTGAGGCTGTGGCTTAGATTCTCAGCACCTAATTTATCTAAAGAAAGATCCCATATGTGCATCCAAAACCACAATGGCAAAAAGATCAGTCATTGTGGATGAAGTCTCTTGCCTTCCTCTGTTAGGTTCCTGACCTCTATCAAGTGAGAATAGGGATCCTTTGGGTCAAATGAGTTCTTCAAAGCCATGCAGAAGTTCTTGGGTTTTCTCATTACTCCAAATCGCATAAAGAATTTATACCTGACAGTCAGTAGGCCTCAAATTGGACAAGCAGAGCAGTATTAATGGCAGGCCTATTTGATCACTCCTGGTTCACCGGAAGTGTGTCCAGGCCACTCTGACTTTAGGCAAATGAGTGGCAAGGGAGCATATTTTTGACACTGTCTTGAGCTGTGTCCCTCATGGAAACCACCAACCGGAGTTTATGATGAGTGCCTATATGGAAGAAGATGAGGGCCATGTGGGAGTGTTTTGGTTTTAATTTTGGTTATTTGTGTGACAGTTGGAAGAGATGACTGGGTCCACCTTGGCTTGAACTCTGGTGTGATTCCCCTTAGATACTGAGTTCAGGAAATGACATCAGAGAAATATTGCCATGAACTGTTTTGGGATTTTCGGAGGCCACGGATAAGAGTTGCCCTTGGAAACTGATCTAGGGCCAGGTTTGCTTTCCACAGAGCACTAGGAATTTCAGCTAGGATATCACATGATTTTATTCTGAAAAACTTGACAGCCAGAGTTGAGAGGCAAAACACACATGGACCTCACATTGTAAACCTCAATGGGCATGGCTTCATGTGACATTTTGGCCACTCTTTGGGAAGTCTTGCCTGTGATAATTCTCTACAGCTTTCTATGAAATGAGCTTCTTCACCATTTAATGTTTCCTGATAAATACCATGAAATTTTTGAAATTCCCATGAACAGGTGGCACTGGAGAATCTTTGGATGTCCTGTTTCTGATCATGAGTGTACCACACAGTGCCTTGATTGACTGGGTTCCATGAAAATGGTGTAGAACAGAGATGCCAGTAACTTGGTGCCTTCTGAGTAGTGGGCCTAGAGGAGTGGTGGGCAGGAGTGTGATAAAACATCTGCGGTGGGGCCATGTGGATCTGCCATTGTCTTCAAAATGGCTTGTGACTGACATGGTGCAGCCAACAGACCCTTATAAGTAAAGGCATTTTGTTATATGGAGAGGTTTCAGGGCAATGTTCAGAATCAGGTTGCTATAGTCAAGGGGGCAAGCTATATAGGATAGAAGCCTAGTTGGTGCATTCTCTTGCTGACCCTGTTTCACCACACGTGACAGAACTCCTTCCAGCACTGTGTCCCAGTTGAATTCCTTGTATTTCGTGAAGCAAATACCAAACTCCCAGTGCAGCTGCAAGAAACACCAGGAAAAATGGAGGATGACCAAATGACTTCACGGTCCACAGGGGAGGAGACACATAGTCCCCAATGGCCACAGTTGACCTAAAAAGATAGAATTCAGCACTGCTGCCTCATGGTCATTGGAAAATAAGAAACCACTTCCTCCAGGTCACATAGATGCAGACCCAGCTTTGATGGTCTCACTACAAAGGAAGCTAAAGCTCCTGACAACAACATATATTTCATGTGTCCAAACTCAGAGGCTGTTTCTCAATAAGTCTTTATTCCACCAGAGCTCCATGTTTGTGGCGTGTTTACCCTGTCCCTTACTTTTGGAATCTCCTCTACCACCTCCAAGTTTGTAAACTCCTGAGCATGTTCCTTTCCAGATATATAATCACGGATTTTCAAACTCTTCTCTTCTAATTGTGTCATACTTGGGGTAATGGTTATATCAAGGCATTGTTCTGGATGAGTGTGGAGGATTTTTTGTAGCACATATTTGCCTACTCATTGAATTCTTTTTCTAATTTTCCTTTGGAAGTACTTTATCCCTGACACTACCCCAAACCCTACTAGACTCTGACTACTAATCCTAATATGATGGAGAAAAATAACCCAAACATATTGGAAATGCAAGCAGTTCAGAAGAGGCATGGTGTACAGTTGTAATTGCTTTTTGCATGATAAAGTGTAGCTGTTGTAAAACTTGTCAATTTTTTGTTGAAATAGTTCTCCATGTGTTTTTAATTTAACAAATAAAAAAAATCCTGTATCCCTTTCTCTGTAGCCTATTCAGCACATGTAATTTCATATGCACATATAGATTCCTACCTGGTATCACATGTACATTCTTTTGAGATGGCTGATTTGGCAGATACAAATTGTTAGCAGAGATCACTCCTACTAAACGCTGTTGGAACTGAAAATTTAAACTATTCGTGAATTTCCTAGTTGAACAACATTATACATAAATCATGTTGAGTAAAATAAATATATTTGGACCTGTGGATGATATATATTTCACAACAAATTTCGATTGTCATATATATTGCTACTTTTTAATGTCTGTGTGTTATATGTATATCCAAATATATGTGGATGTTATATATTTCACAACAAATTTTGATTGTCATATGTATTGCTACTTTTTAATGTCTCTGTGTTATATGTATATATATATACATATATACACACACACACACACTCCAGATTTTTCAAAATATGAAATATATGTGTCTTACTGTACACTCTATAAATTCATTGATGCTCATGTATGTGGATTTATAATCAATATTTCACAAGATTATTCTCAAAAATATTCATCAACCCGAAATACATATTGTTTCCTAGTACTGACAACTAACTTCAGTGAATGGTGCATACAAATCCTAATATTTCTACAGTAACTCATCCTGTTTAACATCAATGCAAGTAGATTCCTATGGGATATGATGTGACTTTTGACATTCATTTTTATTTAACACTGGTACTTTACAATTTCTTCAGTTTATGCACATCATAGGATATATATTTCATCCACAAGTTCGCAAATTATAGGCATTTGTTTCACTTTCAATCACTTCCTGTTTTAGAACACATGTATTCCTCCAGGTTTCTTGATGGGTCTTTCAGTGAGACTTCTTTCCAAACACTTTATTTTCGATTTCCATAATCACTTTTGAAGCAAAACTCACACACCCTTCATGATAATCCATAACCCTAATGTTAACATTAGATGTACAACTGGTTGAAATGAATGAATGTATATCAATATAAGATTTCGTATATATTTTCAGATATTAATTCAATCCATTATTTAAAGTGGAATCAGTTATATTATTTATTCACAGTATCGTCTATTCATGCATTATCTCTATATTCATAGACACAGGATACACCTCATTGAATTCCAGTACTAATTAATACATCTTCAACATATTGCTCCCAGAAATGGTGGAAGAAATACCCATGTCACCTGATCTACATATACATTTTATCACAGTAATATTCAGGTCACAAAAAAACACAAACGTCACACTTATGATTGTACCAAACCTAAACGGAAATTGAACATGGATTACTAAAAACATCCATGTCCAGGTTGCCTAATGTGCTCAAATGAAAATCCTATTGGTGACTACATATTTGTTTCTTCCAAAGATTATATAATCAAACTCAACCCTTTTGAAAAAGTCTAATCCTGTCACTCACTTTATACTTTGCCTGATTTTGTAATGTCTCAATTGATATCTTCTTTCCTAGATATTTTCCCCAGTTCCTCATTGTGACTGAATCTTCACATGTGGTGACACTTACATTCACCCTCTAACCGAAACCCTATTGCTAAAGAACATTTGTTCCAAATCTATTATTCCCTCCTTCCTAAACCTACCGAATATCTTCCTAATCCTAACTTCTATCACTTTTTGACTGGATGTTCTCTTCTACATTCCATCATCCCAGGTACAAGATACTATGCCATTGTATATCGATTTATCTGAGACATCTGTTCAGAAAGTAATTCAAAGCTAAGTATACCAATCAAGGGCCCAATGACCTTCTGGGCTTCAAATCTTACTTAGATTTCTGTTTTCATAATTATATTTCACCTATATATTGTTGTAAATATTGCAGGATCCTAATACCTTTATTCATCCTGTAGAATGATTCCTAACTGAAATTGAATCTGTTATTAACCCTAAGCATACACTGTTCCCTCAATCTTACATTACAGAAGAGCAGGGACAGAGTTGGTCTTAAAATACAGGAATGTAGGGGATCTTTAACCTGCTAATAACCACAAAGGTCCTTGCAGAAATGATCCCTGGAGAAGATATAGGCAGCTATGAAGGACCTGAGAGAGCAAAAGTCATCTACCATGGAAAGCAACCTGGTCAGGATGAAGGGTTGTGTCTGAATCATCCTCTCTGATCTTAATGTAGAGAAGATGGACCAAAGCATGCAATTGTGGAGAGCTGTTCCTGGGTGCCTATGTTTGATTTATCATTCTAACTTGTGAAAGTGTCACAGAGAGTAGGGGAAGCCTCCATCTCATGGGACCCTTGGAAGCAACTGTTAGGACAAACTGGTTGCCAAGGCAGTGCCCTCATTCAGTTCAGGAAGGAAGTGACCTCACCTCACTTCCTTGGTGATGGAATTCTCTGAACTTGGGATTCGGGAAGCCAGGCACCCAAAAGCAGTCCCAATCCAAGTCCCATTGGTCTCACTTGTTTGGATTTACCGAGGACAGGGTCAGTCTTTTTTGGTACCTACTGATGTGAGGATGGCCAAATGCCAGGAAAGCTCTGAAGAGGGTCCTTTTCTGAGAAAGCAGGTAGTGGCTCAGCGCTCGCTTCTGACAATTTCAGAGAGGTGGCCAAAGAGACCAGATCTGAGATAGGACAGGCCATTTCTGGTGAACATAGCATGGTCCACCACTCAGAGGAAACTCCGGATAGTCACAGACCTACTTGGGGGAAGGAGGTGTCTTTGTGGGTGTGGGTGTGGGTTTGTGGTTTTGTCTCATATTCTGAGAATAGGAAGGAAAGGCGGTTTACTTGGTTTGGAGTGAACAGCTTTTACTAAGTCATTTGACAAGGCGAGTGTTTCTATGTCTGTATAACCCACTGTGTCCGTGGTTGTAGATATTAGAAAAGAGGATGCATCATTGGATGTGTCCTGTCTAGTAGAAAGCTTCCCAGCATTCATCCTGCCCAATTTATGAATGTACTGCAGCTTGCCTTATCGATGGGCAACACCTGCTATCTTCCTAAGTTCCTGTTTTCTTTCTGAATTCTGGCCACTCTGTAGAATAGGCTCATGGTTTTGTGTCCAAGGTATGTACCACCTCCAATCTCTGTGACATGGCCATGTACTGAATAGCTGAAAGGAATGGCGACCATGTCAGAAAACTCAGATATCAGTGTGACCATGAAAGTCTCAGTGGAGAAACCCTGCTTTGGGCCTTTAGATTACCTATTGTTCAGCTGCCCTGAAAGTTGAGAGAAACAAAAACCATGAGTACTGAATAAATGTTGCAGCAGTTGGAACATGTCGCTGTATTGAGGTTCCCTCACCAGACTTTAGTTTCCCCAGTTATCTGGACTGTCAACGTAACCTTTTAATTTTAGTGTTACAGTTGTCCTTCCCCATTAGATACAGTGTAATAATTTCATGTCATCTGATCTTGCAAAATCCTTTTACTAGTATGACCTTTGTGTCTAATAGAGAAATCTTCACTTCTGTTACTCAGGGCTGGATAATCGTACTAGCAGACACCAAGACTACCTTTTAGGTTAGGAATATAAGTAGGTCTTAACCTAAAAAATCTGCCTCTGGCAGCTCCTCTTGATAGTCTCTTTTTATAGTTATCAGGCATTCCTGTCTGAGAATCCTTCTTTTAGTTTCCAGTCTTACTTATTTTGGGAGGCTAACATAAATTGTATACCTTAAAATTTTATTATTATTATTATTATGATGATGATGATGATGATGATGATGATGATTAATTAAAATGCCCAGGAATGGCTGTATTTTCGTTTTAACTGTCTTTGCTAACTGTTTAAGATGAAACAATCAAACTGACTTCTGTTTCTATCTATTTTTCACAGTCAGCTGAGCTTTTATGGGAGTCAATTCTGGGGAAACTTGAGAGCAGCTTCTCAGTTCTGATAGTGCCATTTTCGTTAGGTGGGTCCAGGTCTTGCTTGACCATGTGGTTTCCCTCAGAAGCATAAGAATGTGTCCCTTCTCTGATAACTCTCCTCTTCATGGCAAATGCACTCATTGGCTTTATGTTCTCCAGTGGTCTCATTATTTTTCCTGATCTGGAGGTTATTTGGCCCAGAGTTGCAAAGCTTTTTAGAGAAGTCCCCTGTTCCCTGGATTCAGACTGACTCAGAGGGCAAGAGCCAAATATTGGTTTTCTTGGCCCTTTTCATTTAACTTTAATTAAATCCTAATCTGAAACATCCAGCAAATAAATTTTAACAGCCTTATATTACAAGTACTGGGATTTAATGTCTATAACTTTATAATTATTTATCTTTTAATTAATTGGGATCTGTATTATTCTGTCTTATAGGTGATGACTTATTATCTTAAATTAACCCATGTTGTGTTCTTAAAGCAACACTTCTGTAAAACACTAACAGGGAATCTTTAGATCACTTATAAGGAAATTACAAAATAAAAATTTTTAACAAGAGTAAAAATACTTAGTTCTTGTAACAGCTACCCTAAATTATTTGGCTGAGTTATACACTATATCCCCTGTTTAAATTCTAGTAATCTTGACACAAATCAAAAACCAAAGAAACTTTTGAACATAACTTTAAATGAAATAAAATCTGACCTACTGCTTTCGTAGTCATTCTCACATGTTGTAAGATGGGACACACAGCCTTATTTCAGTTAAGGCAGGGCTCTATATGAATCTTTAGTGTTTTAGATCTAAAGGTGATCTTTGTTTTTTAAATATCATTTTACAAAGTTTACATAAATTGTGTCAGGTCACATGAACATTTGCTAACACCGTATGATATCAGATTTAAAACATGAATTAAAGAAAGGCTGAAAGTTTTTAACCTTTACATAGATTAGGCTCTCAATAACTTAAAAATACATTTAAATGGTTCCCCAATGTAAAAAGTAACATAAAACTTTACATATCTTATTGATAACAGGTAAATAAATCCCCAATATATTTTTTTACCATATAACTTTAGAACAACAGATTGATATAATGCTCTTTTCAAGTTTCTACCTTACAGACTTGTATACCTGGAAGATATGAGCACATTGACAGCAACACAATTACATTGATGTTTCTACATTAAACAAGTTTAGCTTTTAAAGAAATGGCAGTACAGTTCTCTAAAATAACAGTTCTTATTTATTCAGTTGTTTAATTTTTATGGTTGTTTGCTCTAGAAAAAAATAAAACTTAATAACACAGTTTTATGGGTAAACTTATGTTTTCAGAAATTTTTGTCTCTTTAACACATGACTGAATTTTACAATCTTATACACACTTTAGTACAAACTTATACAGACCTTAGTAAATCAATCACATATCAAACAAAACTACTCATGAATGAGTAATCCCATATGAAATTTACTTTACTTATTTATTAAAATATTAGACAATTGTATTGAAAATTGTAAACCATTTTTTTGTTGTTGAAGGAAAAGTCCTTGAACAAAGGCATATTAGACCTTTTGTAGACATTAATATTTTATTAGATTTTTGAAGACGTAGAAAACCTTGTGAGCTTAAATTTAAAGAGCAATTCCCTACAGAACAGAACAGAGGACAGAACAATTCTCATTACTGTCCCGGAGAGGGGTATATGTTAGCCTACCCAGGCCACCTCCCTGTCATCAGAAGTACTCTCCCTTAACTGGATAGAAGATGTTATAAAGGTGTCACTTACCTATGGAGGCCTCCTCTACCAGGAGCTTGCTAATAGTTTTAGTGCTTTGGTTCTCTGCAGTGCTCCACGGACTGAAGGCTCAATCCAAGGCCTTGGAACGTCTTAAGTTGCACACCCCCTAGAGTGGCTCTCCAGTGTGGAGCCCTAGAGGGCAGGCCAGCTTCAGAATTTCCACAGTCTGTTCTTGTGATCTGGTTGGGCAGGGTTATCTCGCTTTGGAACTCCAAAATGTAAGACCAGAATGCAAGAAAAGACCACTGACTCCAATTAAAATCAAATTAAGGCAAGCTTATTATTTCAACCGGCCAGGCTGCCTCTCCCTCCCAAAATGGTGGGAACAAGACAGCAACCCAACTTTCCTACAGCCCAGATATGTAGCCCAGAAAGATACACAAAAGGGGGGTTACAGATAAGAGAACTTTGACAAGCATCACACTAATGGTATATTACATTTTTTTTTTTGCTGGCCCTAACATCAGAATTTATGAGGACCATTAGAGCCTCAGAGACACGTTGTCTGGCCAGGGAAAGAAAAATATTTATGAGGTATCATTAAAGTTTTAGAGAGCGCTGCTATCTGGTCAGAGATCCAGACATGGGTGAGTTCAAGGCACTGGTAGGCATTCCAAGCAGGTTCAGAATTTGCGCTAATTTATAGTAAAGCCAAAATTATCTTTTCATGGCTTTGTGGCAAGATGGCCCCCAATTTTAATGAAAGATCAGGTTGGATCTATCAACCCTGTCCCTTACTTTTGGAAACTCCCCTACCACCTCCAAGGTTGTGAACTCCTGAGGATTTTGCATTCCTGATAGGTATTCACAGATTTTCTAACTGTTCTCCTCTAATTGTGTCTTACTTGGGGCCGAAGTAATATGAAGGCATTATTCTGGATGAGAGTGGAAAAATTTTGTGTAGCACATATTTGCATACACATTGAATTCATTATCTAATTTTCCATTCGAAATACTGAATCCCTGACACTAACCAATAGCTGACTAGACTCTGACTACTAAACCATTATGATGGAGAAAAATAACCCAAACAGAATAGAAATATAAGCAGTTCAGAGGAGGAATGGTGTACAGTTGGACTGGTCTTTTGGATGATAAAGGGTTGGTGTTATAAATCCAGTAAATTTTTTGTTTAAATAGTTCTCAATGTGTTTTAAAGTAAACAAATATGTGAATTCCTGTCTCCCTTTCTCTGTAGCCTATTCAGCACATGTAATTTTATATGCACATATAGAATCCTACCTGGTATCACACATACATACTTTTGAGGTTACAGTTACTAGGAAGATACAAATTTTGAGAAGAGATCACTCCTCCAAAACGATTTTGGAACTGAAAATTCAAACTATGGGTGAGCTTCCTAGTTGAAAAACATTATACATAAATCCATGTTTACTAAAATAAATACTTTTGCATCTGTTGATGATATATATTTAATGATGAAATTCGATAGGCATAAATATTGCTACATTTTAATGTCTGTGTATATATATATATATACACAATCTCCAGATTTTTCAAAATATGAAATATATGTGTCTTACATTAACTCCCTGAATTCATTCATGTTCATGTATGTGGATTTATAATCAACTTTTACAAGATTATTCTCAGAAATATTCATCCACCTGAAATACATATTTGTTTTCTAGTACTGAAAACTAACTTCAGTTAATGTTGCATACAAATCCTAATATTTCTACAGTAACTGACCCACTTAAACATCATTGCCTGTAGATTTGTATGGGACATAATGTGTATTTTGACGTTCTTTTTTTTACAACACTGGTACATTATTATTTCTTCAGTTTATGCACATCATAGGATATATATTTCATCCACAAGTTCACAAATTTATAGGCATTTGTTTCACTTTCAATCACTTACTGCTTCAAAACACATGTATTCCTCCAGGTTTCTTAACTGGTCTTTTCATGAGACTTCTTTCCAAACACATTATATTTGATTTCCATAATCAATTTTGAAACAAAGCCCACACACTCTTCATGATAAACCATAAACCTAATATTAAAATTAGATGTATAACCGGTTGGAATGAATGATTGTTTATCAATATAAGATTTCCTATATATTTTCAGATATTAATTCAATCCATTATTTAAAGTGGAATCAGTTATATTATTTATTCACAATATCGTCTATTCATGCATTATCTCTATATTCATAGACACAGGATACACCTCATTGAATTCCAGTACTAATTAATACATCTTCAACATATTGCTCCCAGAAATGGTGGAAGAAATACCCATGTCACCTGATCTACATATACATTTTATCACAGTAATATTCAGGACACAAAAAACACAAACGTCACACTTATGATTGTACCAAACCTAAACGGAAATTGAACATGGATTACTAAAAACATCCATGTCCAGGTTGCCTAATGTGCTCAAATGAAAATCCTATTGGTGATTACATATTTGTTTTTTCCTAAGATTATATATTCAAACTCAAGCCTGTTGAAAATGTCTAATTCTATTACTCACTTTATACTTTGTCTCATTTCGTAATGTCTCTATTGATATCTGTTTTCCTACATATTTTCCCCAGCTCATTATTGTAACTCATTCTTTACATGTGCTTACATTGACATTCACTTTCTAACCAAAACCCTATTGCTAAAAATATTTTGGTCCGAATCCTATACTCACGCGTTTTTCTAAACCTACTGACTATCTTCTTAATCCTACCTACTGTCCCTTTTTGACTGGATGTTCTCTTCGACATTCAATCATCCAAGAAAAAAGGTCCTATGCCATTTTATATCGATTCAGCTGAGGCATGTGTGCAGAACATAATGCAAAACTAAGTCTCCCAATCAAGGGCCCAATGCCCTTCTGAGCTTAAAATCTTACCAGGATTCCTGTTTTCATACTTATATTTCACCTATATATTCTTGTAAATATCGCAGGTTTCCAATACCATTAATCATACCGCAGAATTATTCCTAACACAAATCAAAAATGTTTTTAACCCTAACCATACACTGTTCCCTCAATCTAACATTGCAGAAGAGCAGGGAAAGTGTTGGTCTTACAATACAGGAATGTAGGGGATCTTCCACCTGCTGAGAACCTCAAAGATACATGCAGAAATAATCCCTGGAGAAGATGTATGCAGCTATGAAGGACTTTTGAAAGTGAAAGTCATCTTCCATAGCAAACAACCTGGTCAGGATACAGGTTTGTGTCTGAATCAGCCTCTCTCTTTTTAATGTAGAGAAAATGGACCAAACCAGGCCTTTGTGGAGAGCTCTTCCCCGGTGCCTATGGTTATATACCATTCTAACTTGTGAAAGTGTCACATGAAGTAGGGGCAGCCTCCATCTCAAGGGACCATAAGAAGAAACTGTTAGCACAAAGTGGTTGCCAAGTCAGTGACCTCATTCATTTCAGGAGGAAGTGACCTCACCTCACTTCCTTGTTTTTGGAAGTCTCTGAACTTGGAATCCAGGAAGGCAGGCACCCAGAGCCAGTCCCAGTCCCACTCCCAGTGGTCTCACTTGTTTGGATTTACCAAGGTGAGAATCGGTCTTTCTTGGTGCCTACTAATGTGAAGATGGCCAAATGCCAGAAGAGCTCAGAAGAGGGGCCTTTCCTGAGAAAGCCGGTAATGGCTCACTGCTGGCTCCTGTGAGCTTCACACAGTTGGCCAAGGATACTAGATCTGAGACAAGATAGTCCAATTCCGTGAAACATAGAATGGCCCACCAGTCAGAGAACACTCTGTATAGTCACAGACCTCCTTGGGGAAAGGAGGTGCCTTTCTGGGTGTGGGTGTGTGTTTGTGGTTTTGTCTCATGTTCTGAGAATAGGTAGGAAAGGCAGTTTGTTTGGTTTGGTGTGAACTGTTTCTGGTAAGTCATTTGACAAGGCGATTGTTTCTATTTCTGTGTATCCCACTGTGTCTGTGGTTTTAGAAATTAGAAAAGAGAATGCATCAATGGATGTTTCCTGTCTAGGAGAAAGCTTCCCAGGATTCATCTTGCCCCAGATATGTACAACCTCCAAGATCTTTGACAAGGCCATGTACTGGACAGCTGAATGGAATGGGAGCATCTCAGAAAACTCAGATATCAGTGTTACCAGTAAAGTCTCAGTGGAGAAACCCTGCAATGGGCCTTTTGCTTGCCTATTGTTATGTTGGCCTGAATGTCAGGAAGGTCTTTGCCTCAGGCCACCCCTTTGTGAAGCCTGAAGAAAACAGTTTTCAAATGGAAATGAGTGGACATCACCTGTGATTCTTTCCTTAATTGCTTTGGAAAGGGATGTGTCTGAATCAGCATTTTGGCCCTGTGTAAGGCTGTGACTTAGATTCTCAGCACCTGATGGATCTAAAGAAAGATCCCTTGTGTGCATCCAAAACCAACATCTCCAAAAGAGCACTCATTGTGGATGAAGTCTAACCAACTCCACTAACCAACTCACAGTTATAGTAAATAACTTTTGAAGTTGAAGGGACCCCAGTAAACTTTGAAGTAGATACAGGGGCATTATACTCAGCCTTTAAGGCCCCATTGGGCCCTCTATCAAATAAAAGGTCTCTAGTTCAACGGGCTAATGGCAGTAAATATCGGGCTTGGACAACTAAGAGGTACATGGACCTGTGGAAAGGAAAAATCCATCACTCCTTCCTAGTAATCCCAGAGTTCCCGGCCCCATTGATGGGTGGAGATCTGCTCACCAAACTCTGGGCCATAATGACTTTTAACCCTGAAGGCCCCCAAGTGGAATTTCTAAATCCTTCAGTAAAAACTCCTATAGTCATGGCTTTAACAATGTCAGTAGAAAATGTACATCAACTCACTCACCTTGGTTCAAAGAAATTGCAGGCATTCCTGAAAGATCAAGAACAGAGTTTTCTACTAACCGACTCACAGCGAAAGGAAATAACTGAATGGGTATCAAAAGCGTCTCAGGTCCATCAATTGGTTAATGCTTACCCTTTTAAGCTTCCTGCAGGAAAACACCTTCGAAGAACCAGACCAGAAAAATTTTCAGAAGTGAACTTTACTGAAATTAAGCCAGCAAGGTATGGACTTAAATATCTTCTAGTCTTTGTAGATACATTTTCAGGATGGATTGAAACCTTCCCCCCCCCAAAAAAAAAAAAAAAAAACAATGGCTCAAATCGTGGTCAAGATGATACTGAAGTATGTTTTTCCAAGATACGGCCTGCCTAAGGTAATAGGGTCTGACAATGCACTGGTGTTCATGGCCCAGGTAAGTCATGGGTTAACCTGTACCCTGGTGATTAATTGGTAGTTACATTATGCTTATAGATCCCAGAGCTCAGGACAGGTAGAAAAAGTAAATAGAACCGTTAAAGAGACCTTAATGAAATTAAGCTTAGAAACCAGCTAAAAGATTGGACTATACTCCTGCCTTATGCACTGTATCATCTAAAAAATACTCCCTCTGTTTCTTTGTGTAACCTCTCCCCCTGTGAAATTCTCTATGTTGCCCCTCCTCCAGTAAGGGACCTAACCCCAACTCTAAGACCTAAGGATCCCTTCCACACCCCCTTGCTTGACACACTTAAAGCTCTTGAAAGAACTCAGCAATACCTGTTAAAACAGCTGGCCACGGCCTACCAACCTGGGGACAAGGAGACTCCACATCGATATCAAGTAAGAGACTTCATCTACATAAGATGACATCAGGTGTCATCCCTGGAACCCCGCTGGAAAGGAAATACCACGTGCTACTTATAACACCTACAGCAGTAAATGTAGACGGAATCCTTTCCTGTATCCATGCCTTCCATCTCAAGCCTGTGCCCTGTCCAGACTCTGGCTGGAAACTGGAAATGACTGGTAACCCTTTCAAATTGTGTATTTGGCATGTGTATAAGGCTATAGACTCTCCCCTTGGCCACCACTAGTCCTAACCCTCATCAGCGAATTCAGCAGCAATGGCTGATCACAAATCCTCATAGACCAGAAGAATGGTCTATCTCGCTTACAGCCCACATAGGGACCTGTTGGTCATCTCAACATTTGTCAGCTGCCTATAGGTTTTTCCTATTGGGATATCCCTGATAAAGCAGATCCCACTAAAATTTCATTAAATCCCTTTCGTATCATAGATAATGAAAACAAATATTATGGATGTAGGGACACGTGAGCCAGATGCAGGTTGGCTAGCCTAGATTACTATGTTTGCCTGGAAGGCTATCAAAGCCACAAACAGCCACGGCTGTGTGGGGGGAAAGCCGACTTCTTCATTAAGTCATGGGGATGTTAGCATACAGGGACTGCCTGGTGGAACTCAAACTGCTCATCAAATTCAATACACAGAATTGGCCATATTACCAATTAGACAACCAAAACCTGTGACCCCCAGAGGGGTCTCCAGATCCTCACATTCTGCATGACCTTTTTAACTTCTGCAAGTGCTCAAAATGGTTAAAGGAGATTCCCCTATGTGGAGGTTTTTTCCCTCCTTTGCTCACATCCTGAACTATACTTCTCCAATAGTTCCTCAAACTCAGCCTTCTGCTCCAGACTCTCTGCTGGCACTCCCACCTCAGCAACCTGATTTCTCCCTTCCAATTACTAGATCAAAAATCAAAACCTCTGCCGGTTCTCAGACAATTGCCCCCTTGCTGAGGTATCCGGTACTGAGGTACCCCTCCACACACTCACTCCTCTCTTCTCCTGTCAGTGCCCGCACTGGGTCCCATAAGGTCCTCTTACCAGCTAACCCAAAGCTCAAACGAGCTGAGGAGATCCCTCAGACCCCTATCCAGGATGTAATTAAAATGGCCTTTAAAGTTGCTTTGTCATCACTGTAAACAGGTGACTAAGAATTTAAAATACCTCACATGCTTTTTGGGATACTCACTCCCGTCGTCCCCTCTGCTCTACCTGTTCTACTGCTCAAGTTTTTGTTGCTAGGAAAATCCCAAACCCCTTTTCCAATATTCTTTTACATTTCTACTTCCTCATTCTCAGATCCATGAAACTGCTCTCAGCCTTGCCTTCCACGTCTTCCCCCTCTCTACCAGGCCCACAGAAAAGTCTTAAATGACCTTCTCCAGAAGCCTTCACCATGGCTGACTTTAGGACTTTCAGCAAAAGAGTTCCTTTAAAAGAGTTCACTGTAGATAAACTTCTTCTTTTCGTGTTGCCCTGGTCTACTTGGCAACTGGCGAAAAAAAATCAGCACTCCTGAGCTAGACACACCCATACTAGTTTTTCACAAAATATGTGAACAAGGCCTCTGGCCTTGAGTGGGGGCTTCACAGAGATGGCTACATTTCTAAGATAAAGAAGTTACCAACTAGGCTCCATGGTAACAGCTGGCAGGGCGAAAAAAAAAGAGAAAAACATCTCTCCCCCTTTCAGGTGTCCTTGAAAAGTTAACTTGCCCAGAACAGAGGATAAAATAACAGATAGAAAAACAGCTTTTTGTGAACTTCTGCCGACTTTGAACTTCTGAGCCCCTTCCCTTACATGTTGGGTACAAATTATGAAACTACCTAAACTTGGGGTTCAGGGGATTAATTGATTACAACAGAAGCAATGCCCTCTAAATCCGTTTGCAACCAAATAGGACTGTTTCCCTGTCTTCAGTCCTATCTTAGGTGCTTTGCCTCGTCCGTCCCTATAACAGAAAGATTCTATATACTTAAACATTGTTTATGTTTTCATGAAATAGTCAACAGATGTGATTAATTATGTAATGGTGCAGATGTTTCCCAGAGTGCTCTATGATGACGCAGGTCCATTTAAAGATCAAATAGGAGGGCATGCAACTCAGTTCCGCTGGGAACCTGTATCTCTCACTTTAGCCATCCTATTAGGAATAGGAGTTGCTGCATGAGTGGGCACAGGAATCAATGCCCTAGTCCAAAGGACACAACCAATGCCCTAATTAGAAGCAGCAATAGACCAAAACTTAAAGATAATAAAACCTCCATCACAGCTTTACAGGAATGTTTAACCTCTGTCTATGAATCTGTTTTACAGAACAGGCGAGCGATAAAACCTCCTCTTCATGAGAGAAGGGGGACTTTGTAGTGCATTGAGGGAAGAATGTTGTTTTAGTGCCGGCCACACTGGAGTTGAAAAGAATCTATGAGTAAATAAAGAAAACGCATTGAAGAGCGTCAACGAGAAAGAGAGGCCCAAAAAGGGTGGTTTGAGTCTTGGTTCACACAGTCCGTCTGGTTAACTATGCTTTCATCAGCCCTGGCTGGTCCATTAATAATCCTCATATTATTGCGAACTGTAGGACCCTGTTGGCTAAACCATGGAGTTTCCTTTCTCCAAGCTCAAATTGGACAAGTTAAACTTATGGTAATCAGACAACAATATACCACACTAGAAGACATAAAATGTAACACCCATCAGTGATGACTTTTATGATTAAAAGTAACCAGAAGAAGAAGTGGGGAATGAAAGGTTAATGAAATAGGTACTTGTCACTTCCTGTTTTTCTGTACGCTTAACAAAACACTGTTGAAATCTTGAGAACTGTTTGCTAATCTTGTTCCCAGAATGTGCTGTCCCCAACTGCCAAACTGCAGAATGTGCTCAGTCACGCAGTTGAAAGCAAACGGCCTACTCGCCCTGACCCATCAATAAACTTCCATCCCTGCCTTCTCCAAGAAATGTACATAAGCTCTGTTTAAGCTGTTCTCAGGGCTCTCTGCTCTATTCTACTGAGCTCTGAGCCCCAGCATGCTGGACCCACAATGAACCCTTTGTAGTTGCATGAGACAGTCTCTTGGTCATCTCTTCCTCCTATACTCGCCTGACCATTACAATATTTCACCTCTATATTCTTAAAAATATCTCAGGTTCCCAACACCATTATTCATCCAGCAGAATGATTCCTAACACAAATCAAACATGTTATTAATCCTAACCATACCATCTACCCTCAATCTAACTTTACAGAAGGGCAGGCACAGAGTTGGTCTTACAATACAGGAATATAGGGGATCTTTCACCTCCTGAGAAATTCAAAGGTCTATGCAGAAATGATCCCTGGATAAGATGTAGGCACCTATGAAGGACCTGAGAGAGCAGAAGTCATCTTCTATGGCAAACAACCTGGTCAGGATGAAGGGTTGTGTCTGAATCAGCCTCTCTCTTCTTAATGTAGAGAAGATGGACCAAACCAGGCCTGTGTGGAGAGTTGTTTCCTGGTGCCTATGGTTGATATACTATTCTAACTTGTGAAACTGTCACAGGTAGTAGGAGCAGCCTGCATCTGAAGGGACCCTTGGAAGCAACTGTTAGGACAAAGTGGTTGCCAAGGCAGTGACCTCATTCAGTTCCTGAAGGAAGTGACCTCACCTCACTTCTTTGTTGATGGAACTCTCTGAACTTGGGATCCAGGAAGCCAGGCACACAGAGCCAGTCCCAGTCCCAGTCCCAGTGTTCTCACTTGTTTGGATGTACCAAGGACAGAATCAGTCTTTCTTGGTACCTATTGATGTGAGGAAGGCCAAATGCCAAGAGAGTTCTGAAGACGGCCTTTCCTGGGATAAAAGGTAGTTGCTCACAGCTTGCTCTTGACAACTTCACAGAGTTGGATAAGAAGAGGAGATCTGAGACAAGACATGCCATTTTGAGGGAACATAATATGACCCACCAGTCAGAGGACACTCCTGATAGTCTCAGAATTACTTGGGGTAAGGAGGTGCCTCTGTGGGTGTGGTTGTAGGTTTGTGATTTTCCCTTGTTCTGAAAATAGGTAGGAAAAGCGGTTTGTTTGGATTTAGTGAACATTTTCTAGAAAGTCCCTTGACAAGGCGAGTGTTTCTGTGTCTGTGTATCCACTGTGTCCATAGTTGTAGACATTAGAAAAGAGAATGCATAAATGGATGTGTCCTGTCTAGTAGAAAGCTTCACAGCATTCATTTTGCCCAATTTATGAATGGACTGCGGCTTGCCTGATCGATGGGCTACACCTGATATCTTCCTAAGTTCCTGTTTTCTTCCTGAATTCTGGAGACTCTCCAGAATAGGCTCATGGTTTTTTGTCCAAGTTATGTACCACCTCCAAGTTCTTTGACATGGCCATGTACTGGATAGCTGAAGGGAATGGCGAGCATCTCAGAAAACTCAGAAATCACTGGGACCAGGAAAGTCTCAGTGGAGAAACCCTGCTTTGGGCCTTATGCTTACCTATTGTTCTGTTGCCCTGAATTTCAGGAAGGCCTTTGCCTCAGGCCACACCTTTTTGAAGCCTGAAAAGAAGAGTTTTGCAATGGAAATAAATGGGCATTACCTGTGGCTCTTTGCTTAATTTCTTTGAAAAGAATGTGTCTTATTCAGACTCTTGAGCCTGTGTGAGGTGGTGGCTTAGAGTCTCAGCACCTGATGGATCTAAAGAAAGATTCCATGTGTACATCCCAAACCAAAATGGCCAAAGAGCAGTCCTTGTGGATGAAGTCTCTCACCTTGCTCTGTAACTTTCCTGACCTCCATCAAGTGAGAATAGGGATTCTTTGGGTCAAATAAGTTCCTCAAACCCTGCAGAGGCTAGCCCATAGGTGCTTAGATTTTCTCATGACTCCAATTCACATAAAGAATCTAAAACCCACAGTCAGTAGGCCTCAAATTTGAGAAGCAGAGCAGTATTAATGACAGGCCTTTTTGATCATTCCTGGTTCACAGGAAGGGTGTACAGGCCACCCTGACTTTAGGCAAATGAGATGCAAGGGAGATTTTTTGGACACTGTCTTGGGGTGAACACCTCATGGAAACCTCCAGCCAGAAGTTATGATGAGTGCCTAAATGGAAGAAGATGAGGTCATGTGGGATTGTTTTGGTTTGAATCGTGGTCATTTGCGTGGCGGTTGGAAGAGACGACTGGGTCCACCTTGGCTTGAACTCTGGTGTGATTACCCTAAGAGACTGCATTCTGGAACTGACGTCATCGAAGTATTTCCATGAATTGTGTCGGAATTTTAGGAGGCCACGCATGAGATTTGCCCTTGGAAACTGAGATCTAGGCCCAGGGTTGCTTTCCGCAGAGCACTGGGAATCTCAGCCAAGATATCACATGATTTTATTCTGAACGACTTGGCAGCCATAGTTGAGAGTCAAAACACACATGGACCTCACGTTGTAGACCTCAATGCACCTTGCTTCATGTGACCTTTTGGCTACTCTTTGGGAAGACTTGCCTCTGAGAGTTCTCCAAAGCTTTTATGGAAATGAGCATCCTCAACATTTAATTGTTCCTGAATGAATTGAAACCCACATTGCCTCCAACTTCATGCTTGAAAAATGGCTCGATAAATACCATGAATTTTTTTTTTTAAATTTTCATGAACAGGTGGCACTGGAGGACCTTTGGATATCCTGTTGATGATTATGAGTATACCAGACAGTGCCTTGATTGACTGGGTTTCAAGAAAATGGTGTAGAACAGAGATGCCAGTAAGTTGGAGTCTGCTGACTAGTGGGCTTATAGCCGTGGTGGGCAGGTGTGTGATGGAATATCTGTGGTGGGGCCATGTGGATCTGCCATTGGCTTCCAAATGGCTTGTGGCTGACATGGTGCAGCCAACAGACCCTTACAAGTAAAGGGACCTTGTTATATGGAGAGGTTTCAGGGGAATGTTCAGAATCAGGTTGCTATGGTCAAGGGGCAAGCTATGAGGGATAGAACCTTGGTTGGTGCATTCTCCTACAGACCCTGACCCACCACATATGACAGAACTCCCTTCAGCACTGTTTTTCAGTTGAACTCCTTGTATTTCGTGAAGCAAATACTAAACACCCAGTGCAGCAGCAATAAACACCACAAAATGTGGAGGATGACCCAATGACTTCACAGTCCACAAGGGGAGACACTTAGCCCCCAGTGGCCCCAGTTTACCAACTAGGATTGAATTCAGCACTGTTACCGCATGTTCATTGGAAAATATTAAACCATGTCCTCCAGGTAACATAGATGCAGACCCAGCTGTAATGGTCTCACTATAAGGAAGGTAAAGCTCCTGACAACAACATATATTTCAAGTGCTCAAACTCAGTGGCAGTTTCTCAATAAGTCTTTATGCCAGCACAGCTCCATGTTTGTGGAGTGTTTACCCTGTCCCTTACTTTTGGAAACTACTCTACCACCTCCCAGGTTGTAAACTTTTGAGCATATTCCATTCCAGATATTTATTCCCAGATTTTCTAACTCTTGACTTTTAATGATGTATTACTTGGGACGAGGGTAATGTCAAGGCATTGTTCTGGATGAGAGTGGGAAAATTTTTGTGTAGCATATATTTGCATACACATTTGGTCCATTTTCCAATTTTCCATTTGAAATACTGAATACCGGACACTGACACCTAATCTACTAGACTCTGACTACTAATCCTAATAAGATGGAGAAAAACAACCCAAACAGAATAGAATTACAAGCATTTCAGAGGAGGCATGGTGTATAGTTGGACTTGCATTTTGCATTATATAAGGTAGGAGTTATACATCTAGTCAATTTTGTGTTGAAATAGTTCCCCATGTGTTTTTCTTTCGATTATTTTATTTTATTTTATTTTATTAGTTGGTTGTTCAAAACATAACAAAGCTCTTGACATATCGTATTTTATACATTAGATTCAACTGGGTTATGAACTCCCATTTTTACCCCAAATATGGATTGCAGAATCACATCGGTTACACATCCACATTTTACATAATGCCCTATTAGTAACTTGTATTCTGGTACCTTTCCTATCCTCTACTATCCCTGCTCCCCTCCACTCCCATCTTCTCTCTCTACCGAATCTACTGTAATTCATTTCTCTCTTTGTTTATTTTCCCATTCCCCTCACAACCTCTTATATGTAATTTTGTGTAACAATGAGGGTCTCCCTCCATTACCATGAAATTTACCTTTTCTCTACCTCCCCCCCCAACTCACGTCTCTGTTTAATGTTAATCTTTTCTTCCTGCTCTTCCTCCCTGCTCTGTTCTTAGTTGCTCTCATTATATCAAATAAGACATTTGGTATTTGTTTTCTACGATTGGCTAGCTTCACTAAGCATTATCTGCTCTAGTGCCATCCATTTCCCTGCAAATTCCATGATTTTGTCATTTTTTAGTGCTGCATATTACTCCATGGTGTATAAATGCCACATTTTTTTAATCCATTCATCTATTGTAGGGCATCTGGGTTGGTTCCACAGTCTAGCAATTGTGAATTGTGCTGCTATGAACATCGATGTGGCAGTATCACTGTAATACGCTCTTTTAAGATTCAGGGAATAGTCCGAGAAGGGCAATAGCTTGGTCAAATGGTGGTTCCATTCCCAGCTTTCCCAGGATTCTCCATACTGCTTTCCAAATTGGCCGCACCAGTTTGCAGTCCCACCAGCAATGTACAAGAGTACCCTTTTCCCCACATCCTCAGCAGCACTTGTTGTTGTTTGACTTCCTAAAGGCTGTCAATCTTACTGGAGTGAGATGGTATCTTAGGGTGGTTTTGATTTGCATTTCTCTGACTGCTAGAGATGGTGAGCATTTTTTCATGTACTTATTGATTGATTGTATGTCCTCCTTTGAGAAGTGTCTTTTCAGGTCCTTGGCCCATTTGTTGATTGGGTTATTTGTTATCTTATTGTCTAATTGTTTGAGTTTTTTGTATACTCTGGATATTAGGGCTCTATCTGAAGTGTGATGAGTAAAAATTTGTTCCCATGATGTAGGCTTCCTATTTACCTATCTTATTGTTTCTTTTGCTGAGAAAAAAACTTTTTAATTTAAGTAAGTCCCATTTGTTGATTCTTGTTATTAACTCTTGTGCTATGGGTGTCCTATTAAGGAATTTGGAGCCCGACCCCACAATATGTAGACCAGAGCCAACTTTTTCTTCTAACACATGCAGAGTCTCTGATTTGATATCTAGCTCCATGATCCACTTTGAGTTAACTCTCTTGTGCATGGCGAGAGGAGGGGATTAAGTTCCATTTTGTTGCATATGGATTTTCAGTTTACCCAACACCATTTGTTGAAGATGCTATCCTTCCTCCATTGCATGCTTTTAGCTCCTTTATCAAATATAACATAGTTGTAGCTTTGTGGATTAGTCTCTTGTGTCCTGTATACCGTACCACTGGTCTACCCGCCTGTTTTGGTACCAGTACCATGCTGTTTTTGTTACTATTGCTCTGTAATATAGTTTGAAATCTGGTATCACTATACCGCCTGATTCACACTTCCTGCTTAGAATTGCTTTTGTATTTCTGGGTCTTATATTTTTCCATATGAATTTCATGATTGCTTTCTCTATTTCTACAAGAAATGCCATTGAGATTTTGATTGGCATTGCATTAAACCTATAGATAACTTTTGGTAATATCGCCATTTTGATGATGTTAGTTCTGCCTATCCATGAACAGGGTATATTTTTCCATCTTCTAATATCTTCTTCTACTTCTTTTTTTAGGGTTCTATAGATTTATTGTATAAATCTTTCACCTCTTTTGTTAGGTTGATTCCCATGTATTTAATTTTTTTGAGGATGTTTTGAATGAACTGCTTTTCCTCATTTCCATTTCAGAAGATTTGTTGCTGATATACAGAAAGGCCTTCGATTTATGCGTGTTGATTTTAGATCCTGCTACTTTGCTGAATTCATTTATTAGTTCTAGTAGTTTTTTTTTGTAGACCCTTTTGGGTCTTCTATGATTCTATAGAATCATGTCACCAGCACATAGTGATAATTTATGTTCTTCTTTTCCTATTTTTATGGCTTTGATTTCTTTCATCTAATTTCTCTGGCCAGTGTTTTGAGAACTATATTGAATTGAAGTGTGGATAGAGGGCATCCTTGTCTTGTTCCAGATTTTAGAGTGAATGCCTTCAATTTTTCTCCATTCAGAGTGATCCTAGCCTGAGGCTTAGCATAGATAGCTTTTACAATGTCGAGGTAAGTTCCTGTTATCCCTAGTTTTTCTAATGTTTTGAACATAAAGGGATGCTGTACTTTGTCAACTGCTCTTTCTGCATCTATCAAGATGATCATATGGTTCTTATCTTTAAGTCAATTGATGTGGTGAATAATATTTATTTATTTCCATATATTAAAACATCCTTGCATCCCAGGGATGAATCCTACTTGATCGTGGTGCACAATTATTTTTTATGTGCCTTTCAATACGATTCTCCAGAATTTTACTGAGGATTCTTGCATCTAGCTTCATCAGAGATATTGGTCTGTACTTTTCTTTCTTTGAGGTGTCTTTGTCTTGTTTCAGAATAAGGGTGATGTTGGCCTCATAGAATGAATTTGGCAGAGCTCCCTCTTTATCTGTTTCTCGAAATAACTTGAAAATTATTGGTATTAATTCTTCTTTAAAGGTTTTGTAAAATTCCGCTGTATACCCATCTGGTCCTGGGCTTTTCTTGGTTGGTAGTCTTTTGATTGCTTCCTCTAAATCATCCATTGATATTGGTATGTTTAAATTGTGTGTATCCTCCTGACTCAGTCTGGGCAAATCATGTAACTTAAGAAATTTACCGATGTCTTCATATTTTCTATTTTATTGGAATATAGGTTTTCAAAATAATTTCTAATTGTCTTCTGTATTTCTGTAGCATCTGTTGTGATATTGCCTTTTTCATCCTGTATGTTTGTAATTTGAGTTCTCTCTCTTCTTCTCTTCATTAGCATGGCTAAGAGTCTGTTGATCTTATTTATTTTTTCGAAGAACCAACTTTTATTTTTGTTAGTTTTTTCAATAGTTTCTTTTGTTTCAATTTCATTGGTTTCCACTCTGATTTTAATTATTTCTTGCCTTCTGCTACATTTGCTGTTGTTTTGCTCTTCCTTTTCTAGGGCTTTTAGATGAAGTGTGAGCTCATTTATTTGTTGGTTTTTGCTTTTTTTGATGAATGACCTCCAGGTGATGAATTTCCCTCTTAAAATTGCTTTCATTGTGTCCCATAGATTCCGATATGTTGTGTCTGTATTTTCATTTATCTCTAAGAATTTTTTGATTCCCTCCTTTATGTCTTCTGTAACCCATGGATTATTCAGTAACATATTGTTTATTTTCCTAGTGATGTAGGATTTTTCCTTCCTTCTTTTATCATTGATTTACAATTTCATTCCATTATGATCAGATAAAATGCATGGTATTATCTCCACCTCTTTATATTTACTGAGTGTTGCCCTATTGCATAATATATGCTCTATTTTTGAGAGGGATCCATGTGCTGCTGAAAAAAAAGTATATCCACTTGATGATGGTTGATATATTCTATACATGTCATTTAAGTCTAGGATATTGATTGTGATATTGAGTTCTATATTTTCTTTATTCAACTTTTGTTTGGAGGATCTGTCTAATGGTGAGAGAGGTGTGTTGAAGTCACCCATAATTATTAGGTTGTGGTCTATTTGATTCTTGAACTTGAGAAGAATTTGTTTTATGAACATTGCAACACCATTATTTGGTGCATAAATATTGATAATTGTTATGTCTTGTTGGTGAATGGTTTCTTTTAACAGTATATAATGCCCTTCTTATCCCATTTGATTAACTTATTCTTGACTTCGATTTTATTCTATATGAGGATGGCCACCCCTGCTTGCTTACGAGGACCGTGTGCATGGTATAAATTTTCCCAACTTTTCACCTTCAGCCTGTGTATGTCTTTTCCATTTAGATGTGTCTCCTGGAGGCAACATATTGTTGGATTTGTTTTATTAATCCAAGTTACCAGCCTATGTTGCTTTATTGGAGATTTTAAGCCATAAACGTTTAGAGCTACTATTGATGTATGGTTTGTACTTCCAGCCATGTTTAATTATTTATCTTTGTTTTTAATTTACTTTGTTTCTCCATGATTAGCTTTCCCCCTGCACTCTCTCATTACCCAGTCACTTCCCACTGATGGTTTTGGTTGTTGTTTTTCATTTCTTCCTCATGTAGTGTTTTTCTCAAGATGCTTTGCAATGCTGGTTTTCTGGCTGCAAATTCTTTTAGCTTTTGTTAATCATGAAACATTTTTATTTCATTTTCATACCTGAAGGTTAATTTTGCTGCATCCAAAATTCTTGGTTTGCATCCATTGTCTTTCAGTGTTTAAAATACGTTGTTCCAAGATCTTCTCGCTTTCATCAACTGTGATGAAACATCCTTTGTTAACCTTATTGATTTACCCCTGAATGTAGTCTGCCTCCTTTTTCTTGTAGCTTTTAATATTTTCTCTTTGTTCTGTATATTAGATATGTTTATAACAAATGTCTTGGTGTTGGTCTACTGTGATTTTTTGTGCTCAGTGTCCTCTATGAATCTACAATTTGTATATCCGTTTCTTTTTTTATTTCTGGAAAGTTTTCTGTAATTATTTTATTCAGTAGGTTACTCATTCCCGTGGTTTGAATCTCTGGACCTTCCTCTATCCAGATGACTCATAAATTTGGTTTTTATATGTTATCCCATATCTCTTGGATGATTTTCTCGTGATTTTTTACCAGCCTTTCTGAGTTGGCTAGACTCTTTTCAAGATGATATATTTTGTCTTCATTATGTGACATTCTGTCTTCTACTTGCTCCACTCTTTTAGTAATTCTCTCAATTGAGTTTTTAATTTGGTTTATCGTTTCCTTCATTTCTAGAATTATTGTATGACTTTTTTTATTATCTCTATCTCCGTATAAAGATGCTTAACTTCTTTTTTTTAATCTGTTCATGTAATTCATTTTCAATGTGTTCTTACACTGTTTGGATTTGCTGTCTCATATCTTTTTTAAGGTTCCATTCCATCTGTCTAAGGTATTCCTTGAGTTCTTTATATGATCATTTTTCTGATGACTCTAGGTCCTCCTGAGTATTTAGGCTGTCCTTCATTGTTTGTACTCTTTTTCTTTCTTGCTTTCTTATGCTGCTCATGTTACTTCTTGTTCTGTTTGAGTGCTGAGTTACTGATTAGTCTTATAAATTTATTTCATGCTTGGGAGGAAAGATATTAGAAGGGAAGGGAAGAAGTCAATAAGAGAATGAGAGTAGGCAGGTAGAATTCAAGGAAGGGGGAAAAAGAAAATTGAAAAGAAATGAAAAGACAAAAGAAAAAAACAGAAAATAAAGAATGAAAGAAAAATTAAAAAAATAATAATGATAATAAAAAAATGAAAATTACAATTTAATAATAATAATAATAATAATTAATAATAAAATAAAGAAATTTAAAAACTTAAAAACATTAAAAAAGTTAAAGAAAAACAACAACAACAAGAATGAAAATGAAAGAAAAAGAAAAAAAAAAAACCCCAAATTTAAAAAATAAATAAATAATGATAATAATAAATGCAGTCATAGAGTTTGATTAACTTCTCTTCCAATAGGTGGTGCTGTGCCCACTGGGCCGAGGTTCTCCTCTCAGTAGGTGGGAATCAATCACTATGCAGCTGCTCTTCCTTCCAGACTGGGCGGGTGTCCAATCCTGACACCCTAGGGCCTTCTCTTGTGTTTCCTCAAGCCATGCCCTGCTCACCTGCGACGCTCACCACAATACTGGCAACACGCCAGGTCTGCTGCTCCTGGGAGACCTGTTTTTATGAATACCTGGGCACACTCTCCCGGTTTGCTTCCCTCAGACCCTAAGTTTGTAGAGCTTGGGGCTGAGATCCCCAAGCGAATTTGTTTGCCCTCCGGGAGCCACGCCCCAGTAGCTGGTGCAAGAGACCTCAGTTGTCAGCACTGGTGGGAGCGGTAGCATGGAGTTCTGTGCCACAAGTCCCGCGCCACTCCTGATTTTCTGGGTCTGGCTATCGCGCTCATGGTAGAGCTGAGAGGGACCCTTACGGGAGAGCTGGGAGGGGCCCTTAAGGATTCCCTGCTGTGTGGAGAGAGATGGCTAGGGAATTACAAACCTGTCGCGCTGGTTTCAATGAAGTTATCTCCTCCATCCTTGACGTCAGTTCTATGCCATGGTGGTATCCCATGCAAATGGTGATCATTCGTTCCCTTTGCCGGGTGACCGATGCAACTGGTGGGTCCTGACTGTCTCTTCCATGCCCCATTTCAATCCTTTGGCCACTGCCTATGAAGGCTAGGTTGGCTTCTACCTCTGTAAGTTCAGAAGGGCAGACCAGTTATTTCAGCTGGATCTTTAGTGCTGAGTCACGAAACGCAGGCAAACCAGAGGTTGAATGCAATCGATCCAGGCTCGGTGTGTGTTCTGCGTGCCCCAGACTGTTCACCCCAGATTCATGTCAGTGCATCATTGCCTAGTTATCCTGAGCAAACAGTATTTAGACAGTTTATGACTCCCTATTCCAGCGCAGCTGAAGAGGTCAGAGACTTGATCTCTCCATACCCGCCGCCATTTTGGATATCTCTCCATGTGTTTTAAAGTTAACAAATATGTGAATTCCTGTCTCCATTTCTCTGTAGCCTATTCAGCAGATGTGTTTTGATATGCACATATAGAATCCTAACTTGTATCACATGTACATTCTTGTGAGGTGGCTGACTTGGCAGACACAAATTGTGAGAAGAGATCACTATCCTAAACACTGCTGGAACTAAAAATTCAACCAATGGGTGAGCTTCCTAGTTGAACAACATTATACATAAATCCATGTTCAGTAAATTGAATATTTTTGGATCTGTGGATGATATATATATCTCGATCAATTACGATTGGCATATCTATTGCTACTTTTGAATGTCTGTGTGTGTGTTTTGTTATATATATATATATATATATATATATATATATATATATATATATATACAATCTCCAGATTTTTAAAATATGAAATATATGTGTCTTATATCCACTCCCTAAATTCATTCATGTTCACGTATGTGGATTTATAATCAACTTTTCACAATATTATTCTCAGAAATATTCATCCACCTGAAATACATATTTGTTTTCTAGTACTGAAAACTAACTTCAGTGAATGGTACATACATATCCTAATATTTCTAGAGTTACTGTCCCAGTTTAACATCAATGCAAGTAGATTCCTATGGTACATGATTTGTATTTTTACGTTCATTTTTATTCAAAACTGGTACATTACTATTTCTTAAGTTTATGCACATCATAGGATATATATTTTATCCACAAGTTCGCAAATTTATACGAATTTGTTTCACTTTCAATCACTTCCTGCTTCAGGACACATGTATTCTTCCATCTTTCTTGACTGGTCTCTTCCTGAGACCTCTTTCAAAACACATTATTTTCGATTTCCATAATCACTTTTGAAGCAAAACTCACATCCCCTTCATGATAAATTATAACTCTGATATTTCCAATGCATGTATAACTGGTTGGAATGAATGATTGTATACCAATATCAGATTTCTTATATATTTTCAGATATCAATTCAATCCATTATTTAGAGTAAAACCAGTTATATTATTTATTCACAGTATGGTCTATGCATGCTTTTTCTTTATATTCATAGACACAGTGTACACCTCTTTGTACCCCCAATACTAATTTATATGTCTTCAAAATATTGCTCCCAGAAATGGTGGAAGAAATACGCATGTCACCTGATCTACATATACATTTTATCACAGAAATATTCTGGACACAAAATGCAAAGATCACACTTATGATTGTACCAAAGCCTAAATGGAAAGAAAATATGGATTACTAAAATCATCCATGTCCAAGTTGCCTAATGCTCTCAAATGTCAATCCTATTGGTGACTACATATTTGTTTCCTCTTAAGATTATATATTCAAACTCAACCCGATTGAAAATGTTTAATCCTATCCCTCACTTTATACATTGCCTGATTTCATAATGTCTCTATTGCCATCTGCTTTCTTACATATTTTCCACAGTTCACCACTGTGACTGAACCTTCACATGTGCTGACATTTGCTTTCACACTCTAATTGATAACTTATTGCTGAAGAACTTTTTTTCCAAATCCTATATTCACTCTTCTTCCTAAACCTACTGACTATCTTCCTAATCCTACTGACTATCCCTTTTTGACTGGATATTCTCTTCTACATTCAATCATCCAACGTACAATGTCTTATGCCATTGTATATCGATTTATCTGAGACATCTGTGAGAACGCAATTCAATGGTAAGTATCCCAATCAAGGGCCCAATGATTTTCTGAGCTTCAAATCTTACTTAGATTTATTTTTTCATACATGTATTTCACCTCTATATTCTTATAAATATCGCATGTTCCCAATACCATTAATCATCCAGCAGAATGATTCCTAAGCCAAATGGAAAATGTTATTCACCCTAACCATACACTGTTCCCTCAATCTCATTTTACAGAAGAGCAGGGACAGTGTTGGTCTTACAATACAGAAATGTAGTGGATTTTCCATCTGCTGAGAACCTCAAAGCTCCATGCAGAAATGATCCCTGGAGAAGATGTAGGCAGCTATGAAAGACCTGAGAGAGCAAAAATCATCTTCCATGGCAAACAACCTGGTCAGGATGAAGGGTTGCATCAGAATCAGCCAATCTCTCCTTAATGTAGAGAAGATGGACAAAACCATGCCTGTGTGGAGAGCTGTTACCATTTGCCTACAGGTGATATACCATTCTACCATGTGAAAGTGTGACAGGAAGTAGGGGCAGCCTCCATCTCATGGTACCGTTGGAAGCAATTGTTATGATAAAGTGGTTGCTAAGGCAGTGATCTCATTCAGTTCCTGAAGAAAGTGATCTCATCTCACTTCCTTGGTGATGGAACTCTCTGAACTTGGGATACAGAAAGCCAGGCACCCAGAGCCAGTCCCAGTCCTAGTCCCAGTGGTCTCACTTTTTTGGATTAACCAAGGACAGAGTCAGTCTTTCTTGGTACCTACTGATGTGAGGATGGCCAAATGCCAGGAAAGCTCAGAAGAGGGGCTCTTCCTGAGAAAGCAGGTAGTGGCTCAATCCTGGCTCCTGACAACTTCACAGAGTTGGCCAAGAAGACCAGATCTGAGACAGGACAGGCCATTTTGGGGGATCATAGTATGACCCATCAGTCAGAGCACACACCGGACAGTCACAGACCTATTTGAGGGAAGGAGGTGCCATTGTGGATGTGGGTGTGGGTTTGTGGTTTTGTCTCATGTTCTGAGAATAGGTAGGAAAGGCGGTTTGTTTGATTTGGAGTGAACAGTTTCTAGTAAGTCGTTTGACAGCGCAAGTGTTTCTATGTCTGTGTATCCCACTGTGTTTGTACTTGTACACATTAGAAAAGAGAATGCATTAATGGATGTATCTTGTCTCGTAGAAAGCTTCCCAGCATTCATCCAGCCCAATTTATGAATTGACTATGGCTTGCCTTATTGATGGGCAATACCTGCTACCTTCCTAAGTTGCTGTTTTCTTCCTGAATTATGGCCACTTTCCAGAATAGGCTCATGGTTTTGTGTCCAAGATATGTACTACCTCCAAGCTCGGTGACATGGCCATGTACTGGATAGCTGAAGGGAATGGCGAGCATCTCAGAAAACTCAGATATCAGTGTGACCAGTAAAGTCTCAGTGGAGAATCCCTGCTTTGGGCCATTTGCTTACCTATTGTTCTGTTGCCCTGAGAGTCAGGAAGGTTTTTGTCTCAGGCCACAGCTTTTTGAATCCTGAAGAAAAGATTTTTCAAATGGAAATTAATAGGATTCACCTTTGGCTCTTTTCTTAATTGATTTGGAAAGAGGTGTGTCTGAATCAGCCTCTTGGCCCAGTGTGATTCTTTGACTTAGATACTCAGCACCTGATGGATCTAAAGAAAGATCCCATGTGTGCATCCAAATCCAAAATGGCAAAAAAGAGCAGTCATTGTGGATGAAGTCTTTTGCCTTCCTCTGTAAGGTTTCTGAATTCCATCAAGTGAGAATAGGGATCATTTGGGTCAAATGATTTCTTCAAATTAATTCAGAAGCTTTCCAATAGGTGCTTGGGTTTTCTCATCTCTCCAATTTACATAAAGAATGTGTACCCGACACTCGGTAGGCCTCAAATTGGTGAAGCAGAGCAATATTAAGATCAGGCCTATTTGATCACTCCTGGTACACAGGAAGGATGTACAGGCCACCGGGAATTTAGGCAAATGAGGGCAACAGAGCTTATTTTGGACACTGTCTTGGGCTATGCTAATGCTCTCAAATGTCAATCCTATTGTTGACTTCACCTTTGTTTCTTCCTAAGCTCATACATTCAACCTCAACCCTGTAGAAAATATCTAATCCCATAACTCACTTTATTCTTTTCCTGATTTCCTAATGTCTCTATTGATATCTGCTTTTCTACATATTTTCCCCTGTTCATCATTGTGACTGACTCTTCACTTGTGTTGATATTTACATTGACTCTCTAACCAAAACCCTATTGGCAAAGAACTTTTGTTCCAAATCCTATACTCACTTTTCTTCCTAAACCTACCAACTATCTTCCTAATCCTACTGACTATAACTTTTTGAATAGATGTTCTCTTCTACATTCAATCATCCAAGTAAAGTTTGAGTGAGTGCCGGAGAAAGAGACCACCAAGAGACTATCTCATGCAACAGCAAAGGTTTTATTGGGGGTCCAGCATGCTGGGGCTCAGAGCTCACTTGAATAGAGCAGAGAGACCTGACAACAGCTTAAGCAGAGCTTATATACTTTCCTTGCAGAAGGCAGGGATGGAAGTTCATTGATGGGTCAGGGAGAGTGGATGGTTTGTATTCAACTGGGTGAGGGAGTACATTCTGCAGTTTGGTAATTGGGGACAGCACATTCTGGGAACAAGATTAGCAAACAGTTCTCAAGATTTCAACAGTGTTTTGTTACGCATACAGAAAAACAGGAAGTGACAAGTACATATTTTATTAACCTTTCATTCCCCACTTCTTCTTCTGGCTACTTTTAATCATAAAAGTGATCATTGTGGGGTGTCACATTCTATGTCTGCTAGTGGGGTATTACCATAAGTTTAATTTGTCCAATTTGAGCTTGGAGAAAAGAAATTACACGGTTGAGAAAACAGGGTTTTATAGTTAGCAATAATATGAGGATTATTATTGGACTGGCTAGGGTTGATAAAAACGTAGTTAACCAGGGGGACTGTGTAAAAAAAAAGACTCAAACTACCATTCTTGGGCCTCTCTCTCTCTCGTTGTCGCTCTTCAAGGCATCTTTTTAATTTACTCATAGATTTTTTTTACAACTCCAGTATTGTCGACATAAAAACAACATTCTTCCCTCAATGAAGCACAAAGGCCCCCTTCTCTCACGAAAAGGAGGTCCAACCCTCGACTGTTCTGTAAAACAACTTCAGAGAGAGAGGTTAAAGATTCGTTCAAAGCTGTGATGGAGGTTTCTAATATCTTTAATTTTTGATCAATTGCTGCTTTGGGTCATTTGTTGTGTCCCATGGGCCAGAGCAATGGTTCCCATGCCCTACCCTGCAGTAACTACTATTCGTAATAGAATGGCTAAGGTGAGGGACATATGTTTTTAGCGGAACCGTGTTCTATGCCCCCCTCTTTGATCTTCAAATGAACCTGCATCATGATAGAGCACTCTGGGAAACATCTACACCATTACACAATTAATCACATCTGTTGACCATTTCATGAAAACATAAACAGTGTTTAAGTATATAGAATTATACTGTTGTAGGGACGGACAAGGCAAGGCACCTAAGATAGCACCAAAGACAGGAAAACAGTCTTTTTTGGTTGCAACCAGATTCAGGGGGCATTGCTTCTGTTGTAATCAATTAATCCCCTGAAACCCAAGTTTAGGTAGTTTCAGAATTTTGTACACAACACGTAAGGAAAGGGGATCAGAAGTTCACAGTCTGCAGAAGTTCACAAAAAGCAGTTTTCGTTTCTGTTTTTTCCTCAGTTTGGGGCAAGTTAACTTTTCAAGGACACCTATGTGGTGGAGAGCTTTTTCTTCCCTTTCTTTTTTTTCAACCTGCCAGCTGTTTCCATGCAGCCCAGTTTGTAACTTCTTTATCTTAGAAATGTAGCCATCTCTGTGAAGCCCCAGCTCAAGGCCAGAGGCCTTTTTTTCACATATTTTGTGAAAAACTATTAAGGGTGTGTCTAGATTAGGAGTGCTGGTTTTTTTTAGCCAGTTTCCAAGGAGACCAGGGCAACACGAAAATAGGAAGTTTATCTACAGTGATCTCTTTTATAGGGACTCTTTTGCTGAAAGTCGTAAATCAGCCATGGTGAAGACTTCTGGAGAAGGTTAATTAAGACTTTTCTGTGGACCTGGTACAGAGGGGGACGACTTGGAAGGCAGGGATGAGAGCAACTTCCGTGGATCTGAGAATGAGGAAGGAGAGATGTAAAAGAATATTGGGAGAGGGCTTTGGGATCTTAATAGCAAGAAAAATTTGAGCAGTAGAACAGATAGAACAGAGAGGGAAATGGGAGTGAGGATCCCAAAAAGCCTGTGAGGGACTTTAAATTTTTAGTAACCTGTTTTCAGTGATGACAAAGCAACATTAAAGGCCATTTTCATTACATTTTGGATAAGGGTCTGAGGGTTCTCCTCAGTGGGTTTGAGCTTTGCATTAGCTGGTAAGAGGACCTGGAGGGACCCAGGGCGGGCACTGACAGGAGAAGAGAGTAGTGAGTGAGTGGAGTGGTACCTCAGTACCTGCTACCTCAGCAAGGGGGCAATGGTCTGAGAACTGGCGGAGATTTGGGTTTTTGATCTAGATATTGGAGGGCAGAAATCAAGTTGCTGAGGTGGGAGTGACAGCAGAGAGTCTGGAGCAGAAGGCTGAGGGTAAGCATCTATTGGAGAAGCATAGTTCAGGATGTGAGCAAAGGAGGGAGAAGGCCTCCACATAGGGGAATCTCCTTTTACCCTTTTGAGCACTTTCAGAAGTTTAAAAGGTCACGCAGAATTTGAGGATATAGAGACCCCTCTTGGGGCCATCGGTTTTGGTTATCTAATTGGTAATATGGCCAATGCTGTTTACAGAATTTGATGAGGAGTTTGGGTTCCATCTGGCAGTCCCTGTATGCTCACAGCCCCATGACTTACAGAAGAAGTCTGCTCTCCCCCCCGCACAGCTGTGACTGTTTGTGGCTTTGATACTCCGCCGGGCAAACATAGTAATCTAGGCTAGCCAACCTGCATCTGGCTCACGTGTCCCTACATCCATAATGTTTGTTTCCATTTTCTATGGTACCAAAGGGATTTAATGGAATTTTAGTGGGATCCTCTTCATCAGGGATATCTCAATAGGAAAGACCTATAGCCAGCTGACAAATGTCTGGGTGGAGAGATGGCCACCAGGTCCATAAGGGGGTTGTATGTGAGATAGACCATACTTCTTTTCCAGTAGGATTTGTGATCAGCCATCGCTGCTTAAGGGGCCGATGAGGGTTAAGACTACTGGTTGTCAAGGGGAGAATAAATGTCTTCCAGGATCTTCTTGACAACCATTTGCTCTGTTTCTTTTTTTTTTCTTTTTTCTTTCTTTTTTTTGTGGGGAAGGCTTCAATCCGTCCTGAAAATGTATCTTCAAAGACTAGAAGATATTTAAGTCCATACCTTGCTGGCTTAATTTCAGTAAAGTCCACTTCCCAGAATTTTCCTGGTATGGTTCCTCATAGGTGCTTTCCTGCAGGAAGCTTGGAAGGGTAAGTATTAACCAATTGATGGACCTGACAGGCTTTTGTTACCCATTCAGTTATTTTCTTTCACTGTGAGTCGGTTAGTGGAAAACTCTGTTCTTGATCTTTCAGGAATGAATGCAGTTTCTTTGAACAAAGATGAGTGAGTTGATGAACATTTGCTACTGACATAGTTAGAGCCATGATTATAGGAGTATTTACTGAAGGATTTAGAAATTCCACTTGGGGGCCTTCAGGGTTAAAAGTTATTTTGGCCCAGAGCTTGGTGAGCAGATCTCTGCCCATCAATGGGGCCGGGCATTCTGGGATTACTAGGAAGGAGTGATGGATTTATCCTTTCCCCTGGTCCATGGTCCCCTTAGTTGTCAAAGTCTGATATTTACTGCATTTAGACCCTGGAATTAGAGACCTTTTATTTGATAGAGGGCCCAATGGGGCCTTAAGGGCTGAGTATATTGCCCCTGTATCTACTTCAAAGTTTACTGGGGTCCCCTCCACTTCAAAAGTTACCCTGAGGTCGGGGAGAGGATCTGAGCCCCGACTTTCTTAGTCATCCTCCAGAGTCAGAATGTCTGGCTGGCGTGGCTGTCTCTTTCTAGGGCACTCTTTGGCCCAGTGTCCTTTTTCTTTAGAGTAGGCACATTGATCTGAGGCCAGGGGTGGCCTCTAGTGTGGGCCCAGGTATCCCTTTCTGTCTCTCTGTTTCTTAATTTCTGGCCTGTTTGTTGTTGTGACCAGGACCTTAGTCAATGCCTTAGTCTGTCTTTTGCTTCTCTCATCCTCCCTTTGCTCCCTTGTCTTCCTCAGTTTCACTCTTATAGTATACCTTGTTGGCTTCTCTAACTAAATCTCTCAAAATCATATCTTGTAATCCATCTAAGCATTGTAACTTTCTTTTAATATCTAGGGCAGCTTGCCCAATAAAGGCCATTGTGACAGATGCCTTTTGATCCTCTGCCTGAGGATCGAAAGTAGTATATCTCCTATATGCCTCCATAGTTCTCTCTAGGAACATAGAGGTAGATTCACCAGGCCCTTGAATAATCTCTCTTACCTTGGCCAAATTAGTTGGTCGCCTAGCGGCCACTAAGATACCCACTATTAGAGCCCGGTGATAAGTGGACAGATGCTCCCTACCTTCAAATGTGTTGGGGTCCCACTTGGGTCGTTTCAAGAGAAAGCCGGCTTTGATTATGTTGGGAAGTTGTGTTGGTCACCCATCTAGTCCGAGGATATTGTTTTCTAGCATCCAGGAGGATTCTCTTTTGTTCCTCTGTCATGAAGAGAGTCCCTATGAGTTGTTGGCAGTCATCCCAAGTAGGCTGGTGTGAAAACATCAATGACTCAACCAGACCTGAGAGCCAGGTTGGGTCCTCGGTAAAAGGAGGATTGTTATTTTTCCATTTATATAGGTCTGAAGAGGAGAAGGCCAATACTGGTAGGCTTGCATTTTTCCTCCATGGCCGTTTTCAATCATTGGCCCATAGGAATGGAGGGGGAGCAACACGGGAGTTTCAGGGTTTTAAATCATTTGACGCCGTCGAGTTCCTTTAGCCAGGCCAGCTTCCTCCAGGGGAGGAGGGGCTGTGTGTGCTGCAGGGGAGTTATCTGGAGTGCGCTGGGCTGGCTTATCTTTCTCCAATGGTGGAGAGGCTGAGTCAGCAGCAGGGGAATCACTTAGAGGGTGTTGGGGGTTGTGGGATGAGGGTAGAAGATTAGGAGGGGGATGAGAGTCCAGTAGAGTCAAATCTTGTGACTCAGGGAGAATAGAGGGTGGAGGAGGAGGATGAGCAGAGGGTTTGAGAGATCGTGGGGAAAAGAGTAGGAGCGGGGACATGGCAAGGAAAGGCTTCACCCATGGAGGAGGAGATTTGCAGAGGTCCTGCCAAGTTAAGATATATGGCTGTTGTTCGGGATGGCTATGTGGCCCTGGCTGTAAGACAATATCTCTGACTTATTAAATTAGTGTGAAGTAGAAAGATCCTTCTAGGGGCCATCCGAATGCAAAGGTGGGCCATTCTGAGGCACAGAGAGTCTGCCAGGTCCAGCGTTTTACTGAAAAAGAAAGATTCTGAGCCCTTAAGCGGACTTTGGTCCAGTGATCAAGGTCAGAGACAGAGGCATTGAAGTGACCTGTCCCATAATGAAAGATACACAAACAGTAAAAGCAACTCTCACGACACAGACAAGACAAGATAATAAAGACAGGCAATGAACGTCCAACACTGAGACCAAGACTGAGCAGCTGGCAAAACCCGATGGGCTGGCAATACCGAATCTGAAACAAAACATCACTGAGTCGAGGAGACTATTGTTCCTTGATTCCCGAGTCCTCTGTGGCGTCCCCCAGAGCCTGTGGCTCTGTGACACATCTGCCAGCCACCGTCAAAGAGAGCTCATGCAACTTCATCAACAGCCATTTTGCCAAGCCCTAACCTGAAACCTGAAACCAGAAAGAGGCGCCTTACTTTCCCTGAGAGTAGCCCATTGAGGTCTCTCTTCTGCCCCTGCTGGATCACGAAGGAACCTCCATATATAAAGGTCGGGAGAGCGTTGGGGGAAGAGACCACCAAGAGACTCTCTCATGCAAAAGCAAAGGGTTTATTGGGGGTCCAGCATGCTGGGGCTCAGAGCTAATTTGAATAGAGCAGAGCTCAAATACTTTCCTTGAAGTGGGCAGGGAGGGAAGTTTATTGATAAGTCTGGGTGAGTGAGCAGTTTGCGTGCAACTGGGTGAGGGAGTACATTCTGCAGTTTGGCAGTTGGGGACAGCACATTCTGGGAAAAAGATTAGAAAACAGTTCTCAAAATTTCAACAGTGTTTTATTAAGCATACAGAAAAACAGGAAGTGACAAGTACCTATTTTATTAACATTTCACAACCAACTATACTTTGCCAGATTTCCTAAAGTCTCTATTGATATCTGCATTCCTACATATTTTCCCCAGTTCTGCATTGTGACTGATTCTTCACATGTTCTGACATTTACATTCACTGTATACCCGAAACCCTATAGCTAAAGAACTTTTGGTCCAAATCCTATACTCACTCTCTTATATAAACCTACCGACTATCTTCCTAATACTACCAATTACTCCTTTTTGACTGGAAGTTCTCTTTTACAATCAATCATCCAAGTTACAAGGTCCTATGCAATTATATATCAATTTATCTGAGACATCTTTGCAGAACATAATTCAAAGCAAAGTATCCCATCTGTGCAGAAAATAAATCAAAGCTTAATACTGAAATCAAGGGCTCAATGCTTTTCTGGACTTCAAATCTTACCTAGATTTCTGTTTTCATACTCATATATTTCACCTATATATTCTTGTAAATATTGCAGGTTTCCAATACCATTATTCATCCAGCAGAATGATTTCTATTCCAAATCGAACCTGTTATTAACCCTAACCATACACTGTTCCCTCAATCTAACATAAGAGAAGAGCAAGGACAGAGTTGGTCTTAAAATACAGGAATGAAGGAAATCTTCCAACTGCTGAGAAACTAAAAGGTCCATGCACAAATGATCTCTAGAGAAGATGTAGGTAGCTATGAAGGAACTGAGAGAGCAAAAGTCATCTTCCTTTGCAAACAACATGGTCAGCATGAAGTGATGTGTCTGAATCAGCCTCTCTCTTCTTTATGTAGAGAAGAAGGACCAAACCAGGCCTGTGTGGAGAGCTGTTCCCAGTTACCAATGGTTGATATACCATCCTAACTTGTGAAAGTGTCACATAAAGTAGGGGAAGCCTCCATTTCATGGGACCTTTGGAAGTAAATGTTAAGACAATGTGGTTGCCAAGGCAGTGACCTCATTCAGTTCCTGAAGGAAGTGACCTCACCTCACATCCTTGGTGATGTAACTCTCTGAACTTGGGATCTAGGAAGCCAGGCACACAAATCTAGTCCCAGTCCCAGTCCCAGTGGTCTCACTTCTTTTGATTTACCAAGGACAGAGTCAGTCTTTCTTGCTACCTACTGATGTGAGGATAGCCAAATGACAGGAAAGATCTTAAGAGTGGCCTTTCCTGAGAAAGCAGGAAGTGGCTCACCGCTGTCTCCTGACAACTTCACAGAGTTGGCCAAGGAAACCAGATCTGAGACAAGACAGGCCATTTGATGGGAACATAGTATGGCCCAGCAGTCAGAGGACACACACGATAGTCAGAGACCTACTTTTAGGAAAGAGGTGCCTTTGTGGGTGTGGGTGTGTGTTTGTGATTTTGTCTAATGTTCTGAGAATAGGTAGGAAAGGCGGTTTGTTTGGTTTGGAGTGGACGGTTTCTAATAAGGGATTTGACAAGGCGAAGGTTTCTATGTCTGTGTATCCCACTGTGTCCATGGTTGTAGACATTAGAAAAAAGAATGCAGCAATTGATGTGTCCAGTCTATTTGAAAGCTTACCAGCATTCTTCCTGCCCAATTTATGAATGGAATGCGGCTTGCCCTATGGATGGGTAACACCTGCTATCTTCCTAAGTTCCTGATTTCTTCCTGAATTCAGGCCACTCTCCAGAATTGGCTCAGGGTTTTGTGTCCAAGATATGTACCACCTCCAAGCTCTGTGACATGGCCATGTACAGGATAGCTGAAGGGAATGGCGAGCATCTCAGAAAACTCAGATATCAGTGTGACCAGGAAAGTCTCAGTGGAGAAACCCTGCTTTTGGCCTATTGCTAACCTATTGTTCTGATGCCCTGAATGTCAGGAAGGTCTTTGCCTCATGCCACCCCTTTGTGAAGACTGAAGAAAAAGTTTTCAAATGGAAATGAATGGGCATCTCCTGTGGCTCTTTGCTTAATTGCTTTGGAAAGGGATGTGTCTGAATCAGCCTCTTGGCCCTATGTGAGGTTGTGGCTCAGATTCTCAGCACCTGATGGATGTAAAGAGAGATCCCATGTGTGCATCCAAAACCAAATTGGTCAAAAGAGCAGTCATTGTGGATGAAGTCTCTCGCCTTTATCTTTAAAGTTCTTGAACTCGATCAAGTGAGAATAGGGATCCTTTGGGTCAAATGAGTTCTTCAAAGACCTGCAGAGGTGCTTGTGTTTTCTCATGACGGCAAATCACATAAAACTATATACCTGATACTCAGTTTTCCACAAATTGGAGAAGCATAGAAGTATTAACGTCTAGCATATTTGATCAATCCTGGTTCACATGAAGGTTGTCCAGACCACCCTGATGTTACACCAATGAGGGCAAGGGAGTTATTTTGGCCACTCTCCTGGACTCCATCACTCATGGAAACCTACAGCCAGAGGTTATGATTAGTGTCTATATGGAAGAAGATGAGGGCCATATGGGAGTGTTTTGGTTTTAATTTTGGTCATTTGTGTCCGGTTGGAAGACATGACTGAGAAAACCTGTGCTTGAACTCTGGTGTGATTCCCCTTATAGACTGAGTTCTGGAACTGACTTCAGAGAAGTATTGCCATGAATTTTGTTGGGATTTTAGGAGGCCACCTATGAGAATCACCCTTGGAAACAGAGATCTAGGCCCAGGGTGGCTTTCCAAAGAGCCCGGGAAATCTCAGCCAGGATATCACATTATTTTATTCTGAAAGACTTGGCATCCATAGTAGAGAGTCACAACACCCATGGACGTCACATTCTAGACCTCAATGGGCCTGGCTTCATGTGACCTTTTGGCCACTCTTTGGGAAGCCTTGCCTGTGAGAGTTCTCCAGAGCATTCATTGAAATGAGCTTCCTCACCATTTAATGGTTCCTGAATGAATTGAAACCCACAGTGCCTCCAACGTCATCTTTGAAAAATGCCTTGATAAATACCATGAAATTTTTGAAATTTCCATGACCAGGTGGCACTGGAGAACCTTTGGATGTTGCTGATCATGAGTGTACCAGACAGTGCCTTGATTGACTGGGCTTCATAAAAATGGTGTAGAACAGAGATGCCAGTAAGTTGGAACCTGCTGAGTAATGTGCCTAGAGCAGTGGTGGGAAGGTGTGTGATAAAAAATTTGTTTTTGGGCCATGTGGATCTGCCATTGGCTTCCAAATGGCTTGTGACTGACATGGTGCAGCCAGCAGACCCTTACATGAAAAGGCATCTTGTTATATGTAGATGTTTCCGGGTAATGTTCAGAATCAGGTTGCTATGGACATGGGGCCAAGCTATGTGCGTTAGAAGCCTGGTTGGTGCATTCTCCTGCAGACGCTGACTCACCACACATGACAGATTTGCCTCCAGAACTGTGTCCCAGTTGAACTCCTTTAATTTCATGAAGCAATTGCCAAAGTCCCAGTGCAGCAGCAAGAAACACCACGAAAATAGAAGATGACCAAATGGCTTCACAGTCCACATGAAAAGACACTTATCCCCCAATGGTCACCGTTTACTTACAAAGAGAGAATTCAGCACTGCTGCCTCATGTTTCTTTGGAAAATAAGAAACCATTTCCTCCAGGTCACATAGATGCAGACACAGATTTGATGGTCTCACTAGAAAGCAGCTAAAGCTCCTGACAACAACATATATTTCAAGTGCCCAACCTCAGAGGCAGTTTCTCAAGAAGTATTTAGGCCAGCAGAGCTCCATGTTTATGGAGTTTTTACCCTGTCCCATACTTTTGGAAACTACTCTACCACTGGCAAGGTTGTAAACCCCTGAGCATATTCCATTCCATATATATATTCACAGATTTTCTAACTCTTCTCCTCTAATTGTGTCTTACTTTGGGCGAAGGTAATGTCAAGGAATTGTTCTGGATGAGAGTGGGAAGATTTTGTTTAGCACATATTTGTATACACATTGGATTCCTTTTTCTATTTTACATTTGAAATACTGAATCCCTGACACTCACACATACCCTAATAGATTCTGAGTACTAATCATAATATGATGGAGAAAAATAACCGAAACAGAATAGAAATACAAGCAGTTCAGAGGAGGCATGTTGTATTTTTGGACTTGCGTTTTGCATTATATAGGGTAGGAGTTATAAATCTAGTCCATTTTTAATTGAAATAGTTCTCCATGTTCTTTTAATGTTAACAAATATGTGAATTCCTGTCTCCCTTTCTCTGTAGTCTATTCAGCACATGTATTTTTATATGCACATATAGAATCCTACCTGGTATCACACGCAAATTTTCATGAGTTACATGACTTGGCAGATACAAACTGTGAGAAGAGATCACTCTTCCTAAACGATGTAGGAACTGAAAATTCAACCTATGGGGGAGCTTCCTAGTTAAAAAAAGTTATACATAAATCCATATCGACTAAAATGAATATTTTTGGATGTGTGGATGATATATATTTCACTGTGTAATAAGATTGGCATATATATATATATATATATATATATATATATATATATATATATATATATATATATATATATATACTCTCCAGATATTTCATAATATTTAACATATGTGTCTTATTATACACTCCCTAAGTTTATTCTTGTTCATATATGTGGATTTATAATCAAATTTTCACAAGATTATTCTCAGAAATATTCATTCACCTGAAATACATATTTGTTTTCTAGTATTGAAACTAACTTCAGTGAATAGTGCATATAAATCCTAATATTTCTACAGTAACTAACCCAATTTAATATCAATGCAAGTAGATTCCTATGGGACATGACATTTATTTTGAAGTTCATTTTTATTCAACACTCGTACATTTCTATTTCTTGAGTTTATGCACATTATAGCATATATATTTCATCCACACGTTCACAAATTTATAGGCATTTATTTCACTTTCAATCACTTTCTGCTTCAGAAACATGTATTCCTCCATGTGTCTGACTGGTCTTTTCATGAGACTTCTTTCCAAACACATTATTTTCGATTTCCATAATCACTTTTGAAGCAAAACTCACACACTCTTCATGATAAACCATAACACTAAGATTACAATTAGACGTATAACTAGTTGTTATGAATGATTCTATATCAATATATGATTTCTTATATATTTTCAGATATCAATTCAATCCATTATTTAAAGTGGAACCAGTTATATTATTTATTAACTGTATGATCTATTCATGCATTATCTCTATATTTATAGACACAGGGTACACCTCGTTGTACCCCCAATACTAATTTATACATATTTTAAATATTGCTGCCAGAAATGGTCGAAGAAATACTCATGTCATCTGATCTACATATACATTTTATCACAGTAATATTCTGGACCAAAAAAGCAAAGGTCACTCTTAAGATTGTACCAAAGCCTAAATGAAAAGTGAGCATGAATTACTAAAACCTTCCATGTCCAGGTTTCCTAATGCTCTGAAATGTCAATCGTATTGGTGACTACATATTTGTTTCTTCCTAAGATTATGTATTCAACCTCAAGCCTGTTGAAAATGTCTAATCCTATCACTCACTTTATACTTTGCCTGATTTAGTAATGTCTCTATTTATGTCTGTATTCCTACATATTTTCCCCTGTTCATCATTGTGACTGACTCTTCACATATGCTGACTTTTACATTCACTGTCTACCCGAAACCCTATTGCTTAAGATCTTTTGCTCTAAATCCTATACTCACTCTTCTTTCTAAACCTACCGACTATCTTCCTAATCCTACCGACTATCTCTTTTTGAGTGGATGTTCTCTTCGACATTCAATCATCCAAGGTACAAACTCCTATGCCATTGTATATAGATTTATCTGAGACATTTTTGCAGAACATCATTCAAAGCTATGTGTACCAATTAAGGGCCCAATGCCTTTCTGGGCTACACATCCTCCCTAGATTTCTATTTTTATACTTATATTTCACCTATATATTCTTGTAAATATCATAGTTTCCCAATACCATTATTTGTCATGGAGAAATATTCCTAACCCAAATTGAACATGTTATTAACCCAAACCATACACTGTTCTCTCAATCAAACTTTACAGAAGAGCAGGGACAGGGTTAGTTTTACAATACAGGAATGTAGGGCATCTTCCACCTGTTGAGAACATCAAAGGTCCATGCAGAAATGATCTTTTGAGAAGATGTAGGCAGCTATGAAAGACTGAGAGAGAAAAGTCATCTTCTATGGCAAACAACCTCGTCAGCATGAAGGGATGTGTATGAATCAGCCTCTCTCTTCTTAATGTAGAGAAGATGGACCAAACCAGTCCTAGGTGGAGAGCGGTTCCCGAGTGCCCATGGTTTATATACCATTCTAACTTATGAAAATGTCACAGGAAGTAGGGGCAGCCTCCATCTCATGGGACCCTTGAAAGCAACTGTTCGTACAAAGTGGTTGTCAAGGCAGTGACCTCATTCAGTTCCTGAAGAAGTGATCTACCTCACTTCCTTGGTGATGGAACTCTCTTAACTTCGGATCCAGGAAGCCAGGCACCTGGAGCCAGTCCAGTCCAATACCCATTGGCTCATTTTTTTGGATTTACCAAGGAGAGTGTCAGTCTTTCTTGGTACCTACAGATGTGAGGATGGCCAAATACCAGGAGAGCTCTGAATAGGGTCCTTTCCTGAGAAAGAAGGTGGTGGTTCACTGCTGGCTCCTGACAACTTCACAGAGTTTGCCAAGGAGACCAGATCTGAGATAGGACAGGCCATTTTGGGGGAACATAGTTTGGCCCACCACTCAAAGGACACTCCGGATAGTCACAGAGTTACATGGGGGAAGGATGTGCCTTTGTGGGTGTGATTCAGGTTTTGTCTCATGATCTGAGAATAGGTAGGAAAGGTGGTTTGTTTGATTTGGAGTGGACTTCTTCTAGTAAGTAGTTTGACAAGGCGAGTGTTTCTATGTCTGTGTATCCACTGTGTCCGTGGTTGTAGATATTAGAAAAGAGAATGCAACAATTGATGTGTTCTGTATAGTAGAAAGATTCCCAGCATTCATCTTGCCCAACTTATGAATGAACTGAGGCTTGCCTTATCCATGGGCAACACCTGCTATCTTCCTAAGTTTCTGTTTCCTTCCGGAATTCTAGCCACTCTCCAGAATAGGCTCATGGTTTTGTGTCCAAGATATGTACCACCTCCAAGATCTGTGACATGGCCATGTACTGGATAGCTGAAGTGAATGGCGAGCATCTCAGAAAACTCAGATATCAGTGTGACCAAGAAAGTCTCAGTGAAGAAACCCTGCTTTGGGCCTTTTGCTTATCAATTGTTCTGTTGCCCTGAATGTCAGGAAGGTCTTTGCCTAAGGCCACCCCATTGTGAAGCCTGAAGAAAACAGTTTTCAAATGCAAATGAATGGGCATCACCTGTTGCTCTTTGCTTAATTGCTTTGGAAAGGAATGTGTCTGAATAAACCTCGTGGCCCTGTGTGAGGTTGTGGCTTAGATTCTCAGCACCTGATTTATGTAAAGAGATATGCCATGAGTGCACCCAAAACCACAATGGCCAAAAGAGCAGTTATTGTGAATGAAGTTTCTCACATTCATTTGTAAGTTTCCTGACCCCCATCAAGTGTTAATAGGGATCCTTTGGGTCAAATTATTTATTCAAAGCCCTGCAGAGGCTAGCCCATAGGTTTTTGGGTTTTCTCATGACTCCAAATCATATAAAGAATCCATACCTGACAGTCAGTAGGCCTCAAATTGGAGATGCAGAGCAGTATTAACACCTGGCCTATTTGATAACTCCTGGTTCACAGGATGGGTGTCCAGGCCACCGTGAATTTAGGCAAATGAGGGGCAAGAGAGCTTATTTTTGAGACTGTCTTGGGCTGCACCCCTCATGGAAAACTCCAGCCAGAGTTTATGATTAGTGTCTATATGGAAGAAGATGATGGCCATGTGGGAGTGTTTTGGTTTTAATTGTGGTCATTTGTGTAGCGGTTGAAAGAGATGACTGGATCCACCTGGGCTTGAACTCTGGTGTGATTCCTCTTAGAGACTGAGTTCTGAAACTGACCTCAGAGAAGTATTGCCATGAAATGTGTTGGGATTTTAGGAGGCCACGCATGAGAATCGCCCTTGGAAACTGAGATCGAGGGCCAGGGTGGCTTTCCAGATTGCACTGGGAATCTCAGCCAGGATATCACATGATTTTATTCTGAAAGACTTGGCAGCCATAGTTGAGAGTCTAAACACACATGGAACTCACATTGTAGACCTCAATGATCCTGGCTTCATGTGACCTTTTGGCCACTCTTTGGGAAGGCTTGCCTGTGAGTGTTCTCCAGAGATTTCATTGAAATGAGCTTCCTTACCATATAATGGTTCCTGCATGAATTGAAACCCACAGTGCCTCCAACATCATCCTTCAAAAATGGCTAAATAAATACCAACAAATTTCTGAAATTTCCATGACCAGGTGGCACTGGAGAACCTTTGGATGTCATGTTGCTGATCATGAGTGAAATAATTCCCCACGCAAAGACACTTCAAAGGGAGAATTCCAATTTTATTGCAAAAAAGCTGTGTGATTATATAGAACTAAGGGGGAGATGGTAGGACTTAGATAAATGGCAGCAACCCGTTTATTGAAAGCAAGTTCTTTCAGATATCATCTCCAGAACCCAGGAATTAGTTCTCATTGGGGCTAAGGTTCTCCACCAGTGAGATTTGAAATTGGCGCTGGCGGGAGAGTTCACAAGGGCGGGAACTTTTCGCACCACTGCAGAAATGAAGAAGGTAGGAAGAAGTCCTTAGGCACCATGTTGGGGTTTTTCTCTGGGGTTTGGCTGCCATTTATACTTTTCCCAACATTCCTCCCTTTTTGTTTTCTTAGGAAGTGGGGCGTCATTTTTAGATCCGGCTGCTTCCTGCTGTATGGGGGTGCTGTGAGGCCTAGAAAGGGAAGGGGAGGAATGCTCGGGGGGCAGGTCTGGGAATATCATGGCAGCAAGAAATAAAACCCAGTGGCTATAGACAGCTACTTCCGTAGGGGTGAAGTCAATGAAAGTTCCCTGAAGCCACAAGTTGTCGATGGCATGGAACCAGTCCTGGATGGAGGAGATTGTTGGTATCAGCCACTGGTCCTGTAACAGAGACTCTAGAAAATACTGGAAGCGTTGCCTGGACAAGGTGCCACAGGACCTGAAGAAGATCAGAGTGAATAAAAACAGAATGAAGATAAAAATTAAAGCAAAGGTCAATTTTTGGCAGAAGTTCCATGTTGGGGGAGTGACATAGAAGAGGCCAAGGGCCATGAGGAAGCTTAGAAGGTCATAAAGATTCAAGAATCCAGGATGGCAGATTAAGAGGTTTTCCGAGCTTGTTGTCTCCCACTGTCTGATGTCCATTGCATTCCATCGTGCCCGGTAGTGAGCTTCATCACGGAGTGAACTGTTCTCTTGGAGATGTTGGGGGTTCGTCGGTCATCAGAGGCTGGTAGTGCCTAAGCAAAAGCTGGTTGAAAGTTTGATTACGAATTTTTTGCAGTTGGGTTTGAAGGAACTTCATTATGCAGGGCAAGAGAGCACAAAAAAGGAGCATCCCAATAAGGGGCCCAGAGAGAGGTAGTAAGTACATGGCAAGATAGGATTGGAAGAACCTTGTTATGGGATTGGAGGAGGTAGGTTTGAGCAATTGGGTCGATAATTCCTGCAATTTAACAACTTTTTTTTTATTATCCCAGATTCATTAACATAATAGCAACATTCTCTCTGAGGAATAGGCATGTACCCCCTTTTTCTGCAGTGAGAAGATCAATTGCCCTTCGGTTCTGTAAAGCCACTTGTGCCAATGAAGTAACCTGCCACTGCAAGGAGCCAAGAGACTCAGCAGTGCTATCGAGTGCTTCCTGCAGTTTTTGTTGCACGTCATTGGATGCCCATAGAGCATGACCTATAGCTCCACCAGAGAGACCGAGACTCGCCACTGAGGTTGTTAAAGTGAGGCCTACCAGAACCGGCAGAAAGACTGCCCTACGGGTGCGGGAAGGTAGGGCCAACTGTCGGAATTCAGTGGGAGTATACAAAGAAAGCAGAGGAACTACAGTAACCAAGATACAGGTGCCAGAGACATTGATCGTTGAGGTACTTAAAGACCAATTACACCAGATGAAATGTCCAGGTTGCATAAACGCAGGGCTCTATGGGGTGCTATAGCTCAAGGAACAAATGGGTAAAAGATTCATTATTGGCAGGTGGATACAGATGAAAGGAAATAAAGTATTGTTGGAATAACTTTCCCACAGTGGGATATGTGTCACATGTAGGGGTTGTCCTTACTTAGAGAAATTGTAGGTTTTTGCTGAAATATTTCCTGCCGCTAATGGGACCGCTGCTAGAAGTGGACGACTAAGTGAAGCACAGAGAAAGCACTGAGAAGTAGGCACCAAAAGAATGGAGGAGTTTAATAATCGAAGAGTTTGGTGTAGCAAATTGAGCCATGTGGAAGGGGGACCTTAGGGGGTTGAAGGCTCTGAATCCTCTTTGGATGAGCTATGGATAAGATCTCGAAGTTTTGATTCTGACTCCTTAATGTGTTCGACTACCTGGATGGTTGCCTTAGGTGGCGTAATCAGGGTGCGGCCAACAGTCATCCACCCTGTGGGTCTGGCTGAGGTTGTCCGAGCATAGACAGCAAACTCAACATAGCCCCAACGTTTGGCCTTGGGGTCAGGTGTATCTGAAGTATATGATCCATTGTTATCGGATGAAGAGCCTTTATGCCACTTTAGGTAACTAGAAGTCCACCCTTCAGGGTAGCCAAGTGAGTGGTAAGAACAGCTACCACGTTCATCATGGAACCTGCATGACCAATAGGGACACCCATTATATATCTCAGGCCACCAATGACAATAGTCTTTGGTTTGATTAAAAAGGAAGCAAATGAAAGGCCAGTTCCAGCTACCAGGGACGAAGGTCCTTGAAGGTGACAATTTTAGGGGAATAGAGGTGCAGTTGTGGATGAAGCAAGTAGTTGCATCCACTGCGCGGACCTTCTGCATGCCATGTTCTGAGTATCGTTCCCGAAGAGTGAATAAATACATGGTAGGTTAGGAGGGTAAAGACAAGTCCCAACAGAGCACAGAAAAGAAGCAGAGCACAAAAAAACAAGCAGTTAGAGAAGACTAGGGTGTTGGGAGAGCTCATTGTGCCTTCTTTAAGAGGAATTGGGCTGCAGGGAACACCGTGTGAGCCGCAACTTAAATGGGTGAGATGGGTGTGGAAAGCAGGAGTAAAGGGGAGGTTCAGGAGGTGATTCTTGGAGTTCCTCTGGGGTGGTCCTGTAGTCAGCAGGTGGGGCCTCCTGGTGATATGGCTTCAACCTAGAAATGGGAATCCAGGGAGTGAGATGGTTGTCTGATAAGGAGAGTTTGGCGGTGATGGGGTTACAGAGAATGACAGGATAGGGGCCTTCCCATTTTGGTGCAAGAGTCCTTTTCTCCTCTGGGGTATTATAATAGACTAGACTCCCAGGTGTTAAGAAAGGAGTGTTTGGAGAGGAGACTGGGTCTGGAAGAAGCCAGTTCTGATATTTCCAGTGTTCGGAGCGGAGATGAAACAAGAGAGGCAAAGACAATTCTCGGGTGAGAGGTCCTTGTGAAATGACCAACCCAGGGGGTATAAGAGGTCTTCCATACATTATCTCAAAGGGAGACAGTAAAGATGGTTTCTTAGGGAGAGCTCTGATTCGAAGCAAAGCCAAGGGAAGGATTTTGACCCAGTCTAAGTTTAATTCCATTGTCAATTTGGTAAGGACTTCCTTCAGAGTACGATTTACCCTTTCCACTTTCCCTGAAGCCTGGGGGTAATATGGACAGTGGAAATGCCACTTGAAAGAGAGGGCTTGAGAGACCTTTTTTGTGATCCTAGAAATAATCTCAGGGCCATTGTCATATTGTAGGGAAGGCGGCATACAAAACCTGGGGATGATGTCTGTCAGTTAGATTGAAGCTACAGTGGAAGCCTTTTTATTGGAAGTGGGAAATGCCTCAACCCAAACAGAGAAAGTGTCCATAAAGACAAGGAGGTATTTAGTGTGCCATACTGTGGGCATGTTGGTGAAGTCTACTTGCCAGTCAGCAGTGGGAATGTGTCTCCGGGCTTGGTGGAAAGGGAAAGGTTTGGGCCTTAAAAGAGTATGAGGGTTGGTCCGCTGACAGATCTGACAATTAGAGGCTATATTCTCTATCATGGCTATGTCAGAAGGGTTGAGGGAGAAGAAGCTCTGTAAAAAAAGGGTCAAAGACTGAGAATTGGAATGGTGTAGAGTATGAAGGAACTTGAGAAGATTTTTGTTCTTACTGGAAGAAGTAGGGGCTTCAGATGAGCTGTCTAAAGTGGCCATAATATGTCCCCCATGGGGGCCATAATTGGAAGTGATAGCAGCCATTCGTGCCGCCTGGTCAGCTTTGGCATTGCCCTCAGTGATAAGAGGGCCGTCCTTCTGATGTGACCTACAATGGACAACTCCCAACTGGGTGGGTAAGTGGGAGGCCTCTATCAGATTGGTTAAAAGAGCCGAATTAGTGATCGCATTACCTTTGGTGGTAAGTAGGCCTCGCTCCTTTCATATTGAAGCATGGGATAATAAGATCTGGAAGACATATTTTGAATCAGTATAGAGGGTGAGGGATTTGCCTTGTGCTAGTAGGCAGGCACGAGTGGCTGCTATAAGTTCAATCTGCTGGTTGGTAGTTCCTGAAGGCATAGCTTTGGCCTCTATAATCTCAGTGGCTGAAACTACAGCGTATCCAGAGTAATGAGTGCCGTTCTGCCTAAAGGAACTGCTGTCAGTAAACCAGATAAGGTCAGGCTTGGTGAGTGGTTCCTCAGAAATGGAACAATGACAGCGGAGGAAATCATCTAAGGTTTCCAAGCAATTATGAGTTGGTGTGTTAGACGTGGGAGTCATTGGGAGCAGTGAGGCAGGGTTCAGTGCAGAGCATGGGAGGAAAGTAATATTAGGGTTTTCCTGAAAGAAAGTGAGGAGCGACAGAACTCTGGATGGAGGAAGGGTTTGAAGGCCCTTATAAGCTGAAAGATCTTTCAAGTGATGTGGGGAGTGAATAGTTCAAGGTGCCCCAAAAGTCAGCTTAGAGGCTTCTTTGTGTAAAATTTGTCCAGCAACCAGAGCTCTTAAGCAAGGGGCCCACCCATGAATGGTAGAGTCTAGTTTCTTGGAAAATATGCCACAGGTGCAAATGTAGGCCCATAGTTTTGACCTAAGACCCTAAGTGCTTGCCCCCCTTTTTCATGGACATATAGATGGAATGGTCTTGAAAGATCAGGAAGGTGAAGGGCAGGTGCCTTTAAGAGGAGTTGCTGAAGCCTGCGGAAGTGGTAGATGGGGGAGAAGACAAGAGATTCACTAGGGGGTCCATTTGCTAGGTCATACAGGGGTTTGGATAGAAGAGAATAATTTGGGATCCAGGCCCTAAAATAACCTGCTACTTCTAGGAATGATAGTATTTTGGCTTTCATATGGGGCACTGGAAGATCAGAGAGGAGTTGCCTCTTATCCAGTGTTATTTCCTTTTTCCCGGGTGTAAGGCAAAAACCAAGAGAGGTGACAGAAGACTGGGAAACCTGTGCCTTGTGGGGAGACTCCCTATATCCCTTGTCTTCTAGGAAATTAAGAAGCTGAGCGGTGTGGGATTGAGAGTGTTCCCAGAGGTACTACATAGAAGAAGGTCATTGACATATTGAAGGAGAATAGAGTCAGGACAGGTCGGGTGAAAGGATGTGAGGTCCTGGGCAAGAACTTGGCAAAAGAGATGGGGGCTGAATCCCCGTGGGAGGACAGTCCAGGAAAGCTGATGAGAATGGTGGATATGAGAGTCAGTCCACGTAAAAGGAAAGATATTCTGAGATTCTGAGAACAAGGGAATAGAAAAGAATGCATCTTTTAAATCTAGGACCAAGAAGTGGGTAGTAGTGGCAGGAATCTGAGAGAGGAGGGTGTAAGGGTTGGGCACTAGCGGGTGGATGGGGACCACAGAGGAGTTGACAAGGAGAAGGTCTTGAACCAGCCTGTAGGACACGTTAGGTTTCTTAAGTGCCAGAATGGGGGTGTTGAAAGGAGAGTGTGTAGGCCTAAGATACCCCTTTCGTAATAAATCCTGGATGATGGGTTCTAATTCGAGGAGGGCTGTGGTTGTGAGTGGATATTGTGGTTGACTAATATATCTTGAAGGGTCCCGTAAGACAATATGAATAGGACTGCATTTAGCCATAAAGGGTGTAGTTGTGTCCCAAACCTCAGGCTTAACTAGTTTAGAGAGTCATGGAGGAGTGCATGAAGGAGGTGTATCTGCCCCTAGGAACATCATGAGGAAATGAGAGGTAGGAGAGGTGTGGGGTGATATGTGAATGGTGACTTTTAATAGTGAGAGTATGTCCCTTCCCAGAAGGGGAATGGGGCAATGGCTCATAATGAAAAAGAAGTGAGTGAAGGACAAAAGGGATCCCTGCATATAACATGATGGGGGGGTTTGAGGGAAAATCTGTTTAACTCCTACCCTGACAATAGGAGTTTTTGAGGGTGTGGTAGAACCCCAATACTCCCTTAAGACTGATAAAGCGGCACCAGTATCCAAGAGGAAGGTAATGAATCATCCATCCACCAGGAAGGTAACCCTAGGCTCTTGATTCTTGATGGTAATAGTCTGGAGGGAAAGCCCAGGACTCCGTCAATCCTCCTCTGCCAAGCCCAAGAGAGGCTGTGGTTGCCGGGCGGCTGACCAATCTCCCTTTTGGGTTGTTGGGCAGTCTGCCCCCCAGTGTCCCCTTTGATGGCATTTTGGGCAGGGGTTGTACGGTGTCCTCAGTGAAGGACAATCCCTGGCCCAATGTCTCTCCTTACCACATTTGAAGCAAGCTCCCGGGGGTGTCATATTGGGATGGTGTGGTGATGGCCTTCTCTGAATGACCTGGGCCAACATTTGGAATTTGGCATTTTCAGCCCTCTGCCTATGGCATTCACTTTCATCCTCTCTATCATTAAAAACCTTGAAAATGAAGATTTTGGTCTAAGGAGTAGCAGGGCCCTGTTCAAGCTTTTTAAGCTTGGCTTTAATGTCAGGGTAGCTTTGGGCCAGAACATATGTCATTAAGACATGACGGCCATCAGGGGTTTCTGGGTTGAGGTTTGTGTACTGTTGAAGGGCCTTGGTTAGTCTATCCAGGAATTCTGAAGGTGTTTCCTCCTTCCTTTGAATGACCTCCTGCACCTTTTTAAAGTTAACAGCCTTACGGATGGCCTTTTTCAGGCCTGCCAAGAGGCAGGATGTAAAAAGGTCACGAGACTGTAAGCCTTCAGGGGTGTTGTAATCCCATAGAGAATCCTGCTCTGGGACAGCATGAGGGCCTGTGGGGTGGTTAGGATTGGTCCTATGATTTTCATCAGCATGGGCTTGGGCTAGCTCCCAGACCCATTGCCTTTCCTCAGGGAGAAGTGTATTGGCCAAGAGCATGTAGATGTCATGTTGAGTGAGGCTATATGCTTGCAGGACCCATTGAAACTCCCGAATGTAAGTGGTGGGGTCAGTGGTGAATGAGCCTAACTTCCTCTCTAGCTGAGTAATGTCCGACATGGAGAAGGGCACGTGGACTCTGATGACACCCTCGGGACCAGCTACCTCACGAAGGGGTGCGATGGTCTTGGGGGTGGGAAGGAGTCCCTTAGACCTGGTAACAGGAGGACTGAAAGAGGCAGGAGGCGGACAGGAAGGAGAGGGAGGGGAAGGGAGTGTCTCTTTGGAAGAGGAGGAGGTGGAGCAGGCAGAAGAGGGCGGAGGGGAGGAGGATGAAATGGAAGGCTGAGGATCCTTGGAATCAGGCAGAGGAAGAGGAGGGTATAGCGGGAGAGAAGGGGCAGATAGGACTGGGGGATAAGGTGGGGGTTAATCTGCTGGGCTGAATGAGGAAGAATCTGTGAAGTCAGGAGTAGAAGTAGGGGAAGAGAAGGGTTTGCAAACAAGGAGGACCTGAGAGGGAGGGCAGGAGGAGCAGCGACAGGGTGCTGTGTGAGAAGGCTAAAACCTTAAATGCAGGGAATCTCACTCCACTTTTTCAGATGCTGGCAGTAGTTAAAAAGATCCCAGAGAAGGTTTGGATGTAAGGAGCCTTCTGAAGGCCAATGATTTCCATTATCCAGTGGATATGTAGGCCAATCTTGGGTACAGAATTTGATTAGAAGTTTGGGCTTGATGTCTGGTGTGAGGGAGAGTGTGGCCAGATTTTTTATTAAACATTTGAGAGGTGAGGCTTCAGGTACAGATGAAGAGGTGCCCATTGTCACAGGGAGAGAAGGAAGAGAGAGAGAGAGAGAGAGAGAGAGAGAGAGAGAGAGAGAGAGAGAATAAGAGTAAGCGAGCGAGACAAAGAGAAAACCCGGGCTGGAACGGCTTCCAGGAAGCTCAGGGCGAACGGTGGTCAGGTGGGCGTCCCCAAAATGACCAGCCGTCATGAGGAAATACAGAGGGCACTACCTGGTCGTCACCAGTGAAGTGCGATCTGTGAGTCCCAATGGGTTCGGAGCCACGGGCAACCTGACGTCAGGAAAGTTTTCGAACGCAGCAGAAAAAGTCAGTAATGAAAACAGAACTCTGGTTCTGGCAGAATGCAGTTCCAGGACGGGAGTTCAGTTTTCCCCGAGCAGAGAGGCAGCTTCAGCCAGACACAGCAGCCCTGCAGCAAACAGCAACTCTAGCCAGCAGTGGCAGAGGCAGCAGAGGAAAAAAACCAAAGAGCCTCTCATGTAAACTCAGAAGCCTCACGCCCCAAAGGAAAAGGAATCACCAGAGGGTCCACTGCGACCAGTAAAGGTCTTAGTGGCAGGAATTTCCTGCCCCCTACAGGGCGTCTAGAGTGTGCCAGATGATCAAGGTCACAAAACCAGCGGTAGCCTGAAGGGAGTTCGAGAGCCAGGGTCAGGGGAGGCTTACATATATCAGATCTGTTGTGAGTGCAGGAAGCCGGCATCTGAAAAGAGTGGACCAGGGCGGAGTGTCTTGTCGGGGCAGGGGACTGGCTCTTGTTAGAAACAGCTCACCCATATTCTCACACGGGGCAACAGAATGAAAGAACTTCCCACGCAAAGGCACTTTGCTGGGAGAATTCCAATTTTATTGCAAAAAGCTGTGTGCTTATATAGAACTAAGGGGAAGATGGAAGGGCTTAGATAAATGGCAGGCAAAACGTTTATTGGTAAGTTCTTTCAGATATCAGCTCTGGAGCCCAGGAATTAGTTCTTATTGGGGCTAAGGTTTCCCACCAGCGAGATTTCAAATTGGCGCCAGCAAGAGAGTTCACACGGGTGGGAACATTTGGCACCACTGCAGAAAAAAGAAGGTAGGAAGAAGAAGTCCTTAGGCACCATGTTGGGGTTTTTTCCTGGGGTATGGCTGCCGTTTATACTTTTCCCAACAATGAGTATACCAGACAGTGCCTTGATTGACTGGTTTTCATGAAAATGGTGTTTAACAGAGATGCCAGAAAGTTGGGTCCTGCTGAGTAGTGGGCCTAGAGCAATGGTGGGCAGGTGTGTGATAAAACATCTGTGGTGGGGCCATGTAGATCTGTCATTGGATTCCAAATGGCTTGTGACTGACATGGTGAAGCCAGCAGACCCTTATATGTAAAGGCACCTTGTTACATAGAAAGGTTTCAGGACATTGTTCAGAATCAGGTTGCTATGGTCAAGGGGGCAAGCTATGTGGGATAGAAGCCTGGTTCTTGTATTCTTCTGCAGACCCTGACCCACCACACGTGACAGAAATCCCTCCCTCACTGTGTCCCCGTTGAATTCCTTGTATTTCGTGAAGCAAATACCCAACTCCCAGTACAGCAGCAAGAAACACCACGAAAATAGAGGATGACCATATGGATTCAATGTCCACACAGGGAGACATTTAGCCCCCAGGGGCCACAGTTTACCTACAATGCAAAATTCAGAACTGCTGTCTCATGTTCATTGGAAAATAAGAAACCATGTCCTCCAGGTCACATTGATGCAGACCCAGCTTTTATGGTCTCACTAGAAAGGAAGCTAAAGCTCCTGACAACAACATATATTTCAAGTGCCCAACCTCACAGGCAGTTTCTCAAGAAGTCTCTAGGCCAGCAGACCTTCATGTTTGTGGAGGGTTTACCCTGTCCCTTACTTTTGGAAACTCCTCTACCACTTCCAAGGTTGTGAACTCCTGATCATATTCCATTCTATATATGTATTCACGGATTTTCTAACTCTTCTCCTCTGATTGTGTCATACTTGGGCCGTAGGTGTTGTCAAGGCATTGTTCTGAATGAGAGTGGGAAGATTTTTGTGTAGCACATATTTACATACACATTGGATTCATTTTCAATTTTGCATTCAAAATACTGAATCCCTGACACTAACACATACCCTACTAGACTCTGACTACTAATCCTAATATGATGGAGAAATATAACCCAAACAGAATAGAAATACAAGCAGTTGAGAGGAGGCATGGCGTATAGTTGGTCTTGCCTTTTGCATGATATAGGGTAGGAGTTATAAATCTTGTTAATTTTTTGTTGAAATAGTCCTCCATGTGTTTTTAAAGTTAACACATATGTGAATTTCTGTCTCCCTTTTTCTGTAGCCAATTTAGCACATGTATTTTTATATGCACATATAAAATCCTACCTGGTATCACACGTACATTTTTGTGAGGTGGCTAACTTGGGAGATACAAAGTATGAGAAGAGATCACTCCTCCTAAATATTTTTGGAACTGAAAATTCAAACTATGATTGAGCTTCTTAGTTGAAAAACATTATACATAAATCCATGTTTAGTAAAATTAATATTTTTGGATCTGTGAATGATATATATTTCATGATGAATTTTGATTGGCATATATATTGCTAATTTCTAATGTATCTGTGATATATATATATATATATATATATATATATATATATATATATATAATTTTCAAAATATGAAATATATGTGTCTTATTATACACTCCCTAAATAATTCACTCATGTTCATGTATGTGGTTTTATAATCAACTTTTCATAAGATTGTTTTTAGAAATATTCATCCACCTGAAATACATATTTGTTTCCTAGAACTGAAAACTCACTTCAGTGAATGGTGCAAACAAAGCCTTATATTTCTAAAGTGATTCCATCCACTTTCACCACTGTAAGTGTTATAAGCAGCACCTGGTATGGTCCTTTCCAGCGGCGTTCCAGGGATGATACCTGATGCCGTCTCACGTAGACGAAGACTCCCACTTGATATCGATGTGGGGTTCCCTCGTCTCCAGGCTGATAAGCACTGGCCAACTGTTTCCACAGGTATCGCTCGGTGCTGTGTTTGTTCAAGGGCTTTAAGTCTGTCAAGCAAGGGGGTGTGAAAGGAATCATTAAGTCTCAGAGTTGGGGTTAGGTCCCTTACTAAAGGAGGGGCACCATAGAGAATTTCATAAGTGGTGAGTTTACACAAAGAGGCAGAGGGTGTACTTTTTGCACCAAACAGTGCTTAAGGTAGGAGCATAGTCCAATTTTTTTATGCAGGTCTCCAAGTTTAATTTCTTTAAATTCTCTTTGATGGTTCTAATAATTTTTTCTACCTGTCCTGAGCTCTGGCATCTATAAGCACAATGTAACTTCCAATTAATCTTCAGGGTCCTGGTGAATCCCTGACTTACCTGGGCAACAAATGCTGGTCCATTATTGGACCCTATTACCTTAGGCAGGCCGAACCTTGGAAAAATGTCTTCTAGAATCTTTTTGAGCACCGTCTGAGCCGTTTCTTTCTTCATGGGGAAGTCTTCAACCAATCCTGAAAGAGTATCTACAAAGACTAGGGGATATTTAAGTCCATACCTTCCTGGCTTAATTTCAGGAAAAGTCCACTTCCCAAAATTGTCCTGGTCTGGTTCCTCGTAAGCGCTTCCCTGCAGGAAGCTTGGATGGGTAAGCATTATCTAATTGGCAGACTTGACAAGCTCTAGTCACCTGCTAAGCTATTTCTTTCCTCTGTAAGTCAGTCAATAATAAATCCTTTCTTCGGTCCTTTAAGTGTGCCTATAACTTTGTTGAGCTTAAGTGGGTGAGCTAGTGTACATCTTTGACATAAAGGTGGGCTTTTTGAAATTGTAAGCTTGGCTCTGTAGGGTCCCAGAGTCCTGTATCTGTCTCCTCAGATGATAAGTTGCCTGAATGTTCCAATGTGGCCAAGTCTCCTGAATGTTGATCCCCCTGGTGTGGAAAAAGTTAACAGAGTCACTCCGTTTAGGGCTGCCAATTAAGCTTCCTCATCTGCCCTTCTGTTTTTAACTGCAACGAGGTCGTTTCCCTTCTGGTGCCCTGGACAGTGCACTATAGCTAGTTCCTTAGTGCCCTTCACTGCTGAGAGAAGGTGGAGAATCTCAACTTTGTTCTTTATTTTTTTTCCCAGTGGAGGTTAATAGCCCCCTGTGCTGGTAAATAGCCCTGTGCACATTAGCATTGCCAAATGCATAGTGGCTATCAGTGTATATGGTGGCCCTTTTGCCTGTTGCTAGTTCCAATGTTTTCGTAAGGGCAATCAGTTCTGCCATTTGGACTGATGTCTCTTCTGGGAGACCAGAGGATCAGATGACATTAGTTTTGCTAACTACTGCTGCTCCAGCCCACCACATACCATCTTGGAGGAAGCTGCTCTCTTTCGTAAACCATACGACTTCAGGGTGAGGCAGTGGCTGGATCCTTCAAGTCTCGTCCTATACTGGTTTCCTCTGCCAGTATGTGTTGACACTCATGAGCGACAGGTCCTGATGATTCTTCTGGCAGCCAGGTTGAGTGGAGCAGAAGGTCCAAGAGTTATTCTGTCTTTGCTAATCCAGAGGCTCTGGTAGTAGTTTATTCTGGAGTTTGATAGCCACCTATCTGGAGGTTGACAGATGATGCTCTCCAGGGCATGGGGGGCTATAATGGATAGCTTCTGTCCCAACGTTCATTAATGAGCATCTTTTATTAGAAGCGCTGCCGCTGCTATAGCTCTTAAGAAACGGGGCCACCCAGTAGCCACTGGGTCCAGTTTTTTTGATAAGAATGCTACCGGCCTTTTCCAAAGTCCCAAAGTCTAAGTGAACACTCCCCATGCTATTCCTTTCTTTTTCTCGATTTAGAGAGTGAAGGGTTTATCTATATCTGGGAGTGCTAAGGCCGGAGCAGATAGCAGCACCTTTTTTTGACATTATCAAAAGCTTGTTGGTGCTCAGGGGTCCATTGGAATTGGGCATTCCACTTTATCAGTGGGTATAAAGGGGCAGCCAGAGAGGCGAACCCAGGAATCCATCACCTGCAAAAGCCAGCAGTCCCAAGAAACTCTCTGAGTTGTCTCTTATTAGATGGGGGTGGTATCTGCACAATGGTTTGTTTTCTGTTCTCAGTTAGCCATCATTTGCCACCCCTAAGAGAATAACCCAGGAAGATTACTTCTTGCTGACAAATTTAGGCCTTTTGGCAGAAGCCCTATATCCAAGCCGAGCAAGCTCGGATAATAGTGCTTGGGTCCCAGACTCATAGTTTTCCTTGGTGTCCGCTGCCAGTAGCAGATCATCCACATATTGGAGTAGTGTGACTTCGGGGTGTGCAGTTCTGAAGTCGTTTATGTCCCTGTGGAGGGCTTCATCAAAGAGAGTGGGGGGGGGGGTTTGAACCCCTGTGGGAGTCTAGTCCAGGTTACTTGGCCAGATGTTCCAGTTTCTGGGTCTATCCACTCGAAAGCAAACAGCAACTGACTGTCCTTATGTAGGGGCAAGCAGAAGTAAGCATCTTTTAAGTCCAGCACAGTGTAGCATTCCCGGTCCAGATTCAGAGTGCTAAGCAAATTATATGGATTGGGTACTGTGGGGTGAATGTCCTGCACTCTGTTGTTGATCTCTCTTAGGTCTTGAACAGGACTGTAGTCCCTAGTTACTGGCTTTCTTACTGGTAGCAGGGGGGTATTCCAGGCTGATTGACAGGGCCTTAGGACCCCAAGGGCCAATTATTTCTGAATATGGTGACTTATCCCATCCTTAGCTTCTTTGCTTAGAGGATATTGTTTAACACTGATTGGAGAGGCAGAGGCTTTTAATTCTACTACTATTGGAGGTTGTTTTATGGCTAGACCTAACCCAGCAGTTTCTGCCCAGGCATTAGGATAATCTTTTATCCATTTCTGTTGTAGTTTGCCTCTTTGATCAGTCCTAGGGGGCACGAAGTGTTGATGTTCATCTTCTACGGACATAGTCAATTCTGTGACTATGGGAGTTTTTACTGAAGGTTTTAGAACATCCACTTGGGGACCATCAGGGTTAAAGGTTACTCTAGCCCCGAGTTTGGTAAACAGATCCCTGTGCATCAATGGGGCTGGGCATTCTTGGATTACTAGGAAAGAGTGGTGGACTTTTCATTTTCCTACTTCCATAATCCTCTTAGTTGTCCAAGCCCGATAAGTAGTGTCATTAGCCCCTTGAACTAGGGACCATTTATTTGATATGGGGCCCAGTGAAGCCTTAAAGTCTGAGTATACTGCTCCTGTATCCACTTCAAAGTTCACTGGAGTCCCCTCCACTTCAAATGTTACCCTGAGCTCGGGGAGGGGATCCGAGTCCTGACATTCCTAGTCCTCTTCTAGAGTCAGCATGGCGGGCTGCCGTGGCTTCTTCTTTTTGGGGCACTCTTTGACTCAGTGTCCTTTTTCTCTACAGTAGGCACATTGATCTGAGGCCAGGGACAGCCTTTGGCGTGGGCCCAAGTATCCCTTTCTGACTCCCTGCTTTTTAATTTCTGGCGTATTTGCTGCTGTGAAGAAAATCTTAGCCAATACTTTTGTCTGCCTTTTACTCCTTTCATCCTTTTTTTTGTTCCCTTTCCTTCTCTCTCCTCTGTTCCGTGTCCTCCTCAGTTTCTCTCTTATAATATACTTATATACTTATAATATATACTTATAATATATATCTTATAATATACTTTCTCAGCTTCTCTGTCTAAATCTCTTAAGGTCGTATTTTGTAACCCATCTAGACATTGTAACTTTCTCTTAATATCTTGGGCAGCCTGCTCAATAAAGGCCATTGTAACAAATGCCTTTTGGTCATCTGCCTGAGGATCAAAAGGAGTATATTTTCTATATGCTTCCATAATTCTCTCCAGAAACATAGAGGGAGACTCATTAGGCCCTTGGATAATCTCTCTTACCTTGGCTAAATTGGTCGGCTCTCTGGCGGCCACTCTGAGACCCGCTATTAGAGCCCGGCGATAAGTGGACAGATGCTTCCTACCTTCAAAGGTGTTGGGGTCCCAGTTGGGTCGGTTCATGGGCCCATAGGGATGGAGAGAGAGCATCACAGGGGCTTCTGAGTTTTCTATTATCCATCGCCGGTGGGTTCTTTTAGGTTGCCCATCTTCCTGCAGGGGAGGAGGGGTTGCTGCTGCTGTGGGGAAGTCCCCTGGAGGGCTTGGGTCTGGCCCAATTGCCTCTAGCAGTGGAGAGGCTGAGTCAGCGGTGGGAGGATCATCAGGAACTGTGTTGGGGGTTGGGGAGGGAGAGTAGACAATAAGGAGGGGGTGGAGTGTCCAGTCTTGTGACTCAGGGAGAATGGAAGGAAGAGGGAGAGGAGTGGAAAGTTTGAATGATAGGAATGTGGGGGAAGGAGTATATGGCTGTTGATCTGGGTGGCCACGTGGCCCCGGCTGAATGACAATATCTCTGAATTTTCGGATTAGAGGAAAGTGGAAGGATTTTTCTGGGGCCCTCTGAATTCGAGGATGGGCCATTCTGAAGCACAGAGAGTCTGCCAGGTACGGTGTTTTACTGAAAAAGAAAGATTCTGGGCCCTTGAGCGGACATCAGTCCAATGATCAAGGGTCAGGGACAGAGAAGAGGAAGTGCTTTGTCCCATAATGGGAGTTACTCAAACAGGGACAGTGAAGACACAAACACAACACAAAGACAAACAGTAAACGTTTAACATGAGTCCAAGACAAAGATTTGAACTGAGTAACTGGAAAATATTGATGGGTTAGACAATACAAACAGACAGTAAACTCAACATGAGTTCAGAATAATGACCAAAACTGAGTTACCGGCAAAACCTGATGGGCTGGCAAATCAAATCCTGAAGCAAAACATAACCGAGTTGAGGAAACTACTATTCCTTGAATTCCCTAGTCCTCCGGAGTGTCCCTCAGGGACGTGATCTTGGCTCTGTGACACGTCTGTCACACCATAGGAGAGAGCTAATGCTCTTCATCAACAGCCACTTTGCCACGCCCTAGCCTGAAACCCGAAACCAGAAAGAGGCACCTTACTTACCCCGAGAGGACTCCCTTGAGGTCTTCCATTCACCGCTCCTGGATATCTCACCTGGGGCCTCCAGATGAAAAGGTGCTGCGAACATCAAAGGAAAAGACAACAAAGAGGATTTCTCATGCATCAGCAAAGGGTTTATTGGGGGTCCAGAATGCTAGGCCTCAGAGCTCCCTTCAGAGGAGCAAAGAACAAAGAGCCCCGAGAACAACTTGAGCAGAGTTTATATACATTCTTTAGAGAGCTCAGGGACTTTACATACATCATAGCCTCCTTTAGGAAATCATCATGTACCACGGGAAAATGAAATAACAACTCTAAAACATGATTAGCACATTCATTGGCGGGAAAAGTTGGGGCAGGGGGTGATTGGTCAGCCCTCAGAAGGGGTATACATTTAAACTGATTGGTTGAAGCCCTGAGATGTATACGTGGTGAGATGCACGGCTTCTGGGAAGGGGTTGTTAAGTAACTAGGTGGTCAGGGAAGATTTCAACACACATCTAATGGGCAGTTCCAGGAATTGTCTTAACTGCCACAGGAATTTCAGGTTCTGAGTGCAGCTTGGAAACTTTACAAAACCTGGTTCATTACATTTCGATTTCAATTTCTTTTATTCTTTCAGAACCTTACAGTGGAAGGTGAGAGACTTCATTCACAATGACTGCTCTTTTGGCTATATTGGTTTTGGATGCACACATGGGATCATTTTTTTGATCCGTCTGTTGCTGATAATCTAAGCCACAGCCTCACACAGGGCCAAGAGCCTGATTAAGACACATCTCTTTCCAAAGCAATTACTTCTCTGAAGTCCGTTTCAGAACTCAGTCTCTGAGGAGAATCACACCAGTGTTCAAAACCAGGTGGACCCAGTCATCTCTTCCAACTGCCACACAAATGACCACAATAAAAACCAAATCATTCTCACATGGCACTAAACTTCTTACATATATACACTCATTATACCCTTTGGCTAGAGGTTTTCATGAATGGCGCAGCCCAAGAGAGTGTCCAAAATAAGCTCCCTTGCCCCTCATTTGCCTAACCTGAGGGTGGCCTGAACACCCTTCCTGTGAACTAGGATTGATCACATAGTTCTTCCTTTAATACTGCTCTGCTTCTCCAATTTGAGGCCTACTGACTGTCAGGTTTAGATTCCTTATGTGATTTGGAGTAATTAGGAAACCAAAGCAACTTTGCAGCGCTTGAAAGAACTTATTTGACCCAAATGATCCCTATTCTCACTTGGTGGAAGTCAGGAAACTTACAGAGGAAGGCGAGAGACTTCATCCACAATGACTGATCTTTTTGCCATTTTGGTTTTGGATGCACACATTGCATCTTTCTTTAGATCCATCAGGAGCTGATAATCTAAGCCACAGCCTCACACAGAGCCACAAGGCTGATTCAGACACATACTTTTCCAAAGCAGTTAAGCAAAGAGCCACAGGTGATGCCCATTCACTTCCATTTGAAAACTTTTTTCTTCAAAATTCACAAAGGGGTGGCCTGAGGCAAAGACCTTCCTGACTTCAGGGTAACAGAACAATAAGTCAGCAAATCCCAATGCAGGGTTTCTCCACTGAGACTTTACTAGTCACAATGATATCTGAGTTTTGTGAGATGCTTGCAATTCCCTTCAGCTATCCATTACATGGCCATGTCACAGAGCTTGGATGTGGTACATATCTTGGACAAAAAACATGAGCCTATTCTGGAGAGTGGCCAGAATTCAGGAAGAAAACAGGAACTTAGGAAGATAGTAGGTGTTGCCCATCGAAAAGCAACCAACAGTCCTTTCCTAAAATGGGCAGGATGAATTCTGGGAAGCTTTCTACTAGACAGGATTCATCCATTGATCTATTCTGTTTTCTAATATGTACAACCAAGGACACAGTGGGATACACAGACACAGACACACTCGCCTTGTCAAAGGACTTTCTAGAAACAGTCCACTCTAAACCAAACAAACCACCTTTCCTACCTATTCTCAGAACATGAGACAAAACCCCAAACTCACACCCACACTCAACAAGTCACCTCCTTCCCCCAAGTAAGTCTGTGACTATCCAGAGTGTCCTCTGACTGGTGGGCCATACTATGTTTCCCCAAAATGGCCTGTCCTGTCTCAGGTCTGGTCTTCTTGTCCATCTCTGTGAAGTTGTATGGAGCCTGTGCTGACCACTACCTGCTTTCTCATTGAAGGCCCATCTTCAGAGCTCTACTTGCATTTTGTCATCCTCAAACCATTAGGTACCAAGAGAGACAGACACTCTCCTTGGTAAATCCAAACAAGTAAGTCCACTGGGAATGGGACTGGGACTGGCTCTGTGTGCCTGGCTTCCTGGATCCCAAGTTCAGAGAGTTACATCACCAAAGAAGTGAGGTAGGTCAATTCCAACAGGAAGGTAATGAGGTCACTGCCTTGGCAACCACTTTGTCCTAACACTTGTTTCCAAGGGTCCCTTGAGATGGAGGCTGCCCCTACTTCCTGTGACACTTTCAGAAGTTAGAATGGTATATCAACCGTAGACACCAAGGAGAAGCTCTCCACACAGGGTTGGTTTGGTCCATCTTCTTTATATCAGTAGGAGAGAGGCTGATTCAGACACATCACTTCATCCTGAACAGGTGGTTTGCCATGGAAGATGACTTTTGCTCTCTCAGGTCCTTCATAGCTGCTACATCTTCTCTAGGGATCATTTCTCATTAAACTTTGAGGTTCTCAGCAGGTGAAAGATCCCCTACATTCCTGTATTGTAAGACCAACTCTGTCCCTGCTCTTTTGTGAAGTTAGATTGAGGGAACAGTGTATGGTTAGGGTTAATAACATATTCTATTTGGGTTAGGAAACATTCTGCGGGATGAATAATGGTATTGGGAACCTGTGATATTCACAAGAATATATAGGTGAAATATAAGTATGAAACCTGAAATCTAGGTACGATTTGAAGCCCTGAAGGGCAATGGGCCCTTTAGTGAGATACTTTGCTTTGAATTATGTTCTGAACAGATATCTCAGATAAATCGATGTGCAATGGCAAAGGACCTTGTACCTTGGATGATTAAATGTCCTAGAGAACATCCAGTCAAAAAGGAATAGTCGGCAGGATTAGGAAGGTAGTCAGTAGGTTTAGAAAAAAGAGTGAATATAGGATTTGAACGAAAGTTTCATTAGCAATAGGGTTTTGGGTAGAGAGTGAACGTAAATATGAGCACATATGAAGAGTCAGTCACAATGATGAACTGGGGAAAATATGTAGGAAAGCAGATATCAATAGAGACATTAGGAAATCAGGCAAAGTATAATGTAATAGGGTTAGACATTTTCAACATGGTTGAGGTTGAATATATAATCTTAGGAAGAAAGAAATATGTTGCCTCCAATAGGATTGACATTTGAGAGCATTAGGCAACCTGGACATGGTTGCTTTTAGTAATCAATGCTCACTTTCCATTTTGCTTTGGTGAAAGGTTAATAGGCACTTGTCACTTCCTGTTTTTCTGTATGCTTAACAAACCACTGTTGAAATCTTGAGAACTGTTTGCTAATTTTGTTCCCAGGATGTGCTGTCCCCAACTGCCAAACTGCAGAATATACTCCTTCACCCGGGTGCACGCAAACCGCACACTCGCCCTGACCCATCAATAAATTTCCCTTTCTGCCCTCTCCAAGAAAAGTATATAAGCTCTGTTAAAGCTGTTCTCAGGGCTCTCTGCTCTATTCAAGTGAGCTCTGAGCCCCAGCATGCTGGACCCCCAATAACCTCTTTGCTGTGGCCGAGTGAAAATGCTATACTGTTCTGTACTTAAAAGATGATTTCTTTTGCTTGCCTCTGCATAAAGATAGTCAGTTGCTGTTTGCTTTCGAGTAGGTAGACCCAGAAACCGGAACGTCTTGTCAACTAACTTGGACTAGACTTCCACAGGGGTTCAAAAACTCCCCCACTCTCTTTGATGAAGCCCTTCACAGACATCTCTACAACTTCAGAACTACGCACCCCGAAGTCATTCTGCTTCAATATGTGGATGTCCAGCTACTGGCAGCCAACACCAAAGAAAACTGTGAGTCTGAGACCCAAGCACTATTATCTGAGCTTGCTCAACTTGGGTTAGAGCTTTGGACAAAAAGGCCCAAATTTGCAAGCAAGAAGTAATCTTCCTGGGGTATTTCCTTAGGCGCGGTAAATGATGGCTCACTGAGCCCAGAAAACAAACCGTTGTGCAGATACCACCCCATTTAACAGGAGACAACATAGAGAGTTTCTTGGGACTGCTGGCTTTAGCAGGTTATGGACCTGGGTTTGTGTTCTTAGCTGCTCCTTTATACCCGCTGTTAAATGAGAATGCCCAATTCCAATGGACCCTTGAGCACCAGCAAGCTTTTGATAACATCTAAGAACACTGACACTGAACTCCTCAACTTCACTGAGCCCAGCCTGCAATTTCAGAAAGCCCTACACTACATTAAAAATGTACATCAACTCAATCAACTTGGTTCAAAAAAAACTGCAGGCATTACTGTAGGATCAAGAACGGAGTTTTAGACTAATTCACTCACAGTGAAAAGAAATAATTGAATGGTTAACAAAAGCCTGTCAGTTCTGTCAATTGGTTAATGCTTACCCTTCCAAGCTTCCTGCAGGAAAGCACCTATGAGGAACCAGACCAGGACAATTCTGGGAAGTGGACGTTACTGAAATTAAGCCAGCAAGGTATGGACTTAAATATCTCCTAGTCTTTGTAGATACATTTTCAGGATGGATTGAAGCCTTTCCCACCAAAAAAAAAAAAAAGAAAAGAAAAGAAAACCGGCACAAATTGTGGTCAAGAAGATCCTGAAAAATATTTATCAAAGACACGTCCTGCCTAATTTAATATGGTCTGATAATTGAACAGCCTTCATGGGCCAGGTAAATCAGGGGTTAGCCAGGACCCTGGGGATTAATTGGAAGTTACATTGTGCTTATAGACCCCAGCGCTCAGGACACGTAAAAAAAAAAAAGAACCATTAAAGAGACCTTAACAAAATTAAGCTTAGAGACCGGCATAAAAGATTAGACTATGCTCCTGCCTTATGCACTGTTTCATGCAAGAAATACTCCCTTTCTTTCTTTGTGTAACCTCACCCCCTATGAAATTCTCTATGGGGCCCTTCCTACACTAAGAGACCTAACCCCGACTCTAAGACCTAAGGATCCCTTCCACACACCCTTGCTTGACATACTTAAATCTCTTGTAAGAACTCAGCTATACCTGTGGAAACAGCTGGCCACTGCCTTCCAACCTGGGGACAAGGGGAATCCACATTGATATCAAGAAAGAGACTTCCTCTACATAAGATGACATCAGGTGTCATCCCTGGAACCCCGCTGGAAAGGACCATTCCAGGTGCTACTTATAACACCTACAGCAGTAAAAGTAGAGGGAATCACTTCCTGGATCCATGCCTCTCATCTCAAGCCTGTGCCATGTCCAGACTCTGGCTGAAAACTGGAAAAGACTGTTAACCCTTTCAAATTGCATATTCGCTACGTGGGTAAGGCTATAGACTCTCTCCTTGGCCACCGGTAGTCCTAACGCTCATCAGTCCCTTCAGCAGCGATGGCTGATCACAAATACTACTAGACAAGAAGTATGGTCTATCTTGCATACAGCCCCCTTAGGGACCTGGTGGCCATCTCTCCACCCAGACATTTGTCAGCTGGCTATAGGTCTTTCCTATTAGGATATCCCTGATGAAGAGGATCTCACTAAAATTCCATTAAATCCTTTCCGTACCATAGATAATGGAAACAAACATTATGGTTGTAGGGACAGGCAAGCCAGATGCAGGTTGGCTAGCCTATATTAGTATGTTTGCCCGGCAGACTATCAAAGCCACAAACCGCCACGGCTGTGTGGGGAAAAAGCCGACTTCTTCTGTAAGTCATGGGGATTTGAGCATACAGGGGCTGCCTGGTGGAACCCAAAATCCTCATCAAATTCAGTACACAGCATTGGCCATATTACCACTTAGAAAACCCAAACTGATGGCCAACAGAGGAGTCTCTAGATCCTCAAATTCTGTGTGACCTTTTTAACTTCTGCAAGTGCTCAAAAGGGTGAAAGGAAATTCCCCTATGTGAAGGCCTTTTTCCTCTTTCGCTCACATCCTGAACTATGCTTCTCCAATAGTTCCTCAAACTCAGCCTTCTGCTCCAGACTCTCTGCTGTCAGTCCCACCTCAGCAAACCTGATTTCTCTTCTCCAATTACTAGATCAAAAACCGAAACCTCCGCCGGTTCTCAGAGCATTGCCCCCTTGCTGAGGTAGCAGGTACTGAGGTACCCATCCATCCACTCACTTCTCTCTTTTCCTGTCAGTGCCCACACCGGGTCACCAGGTCCTCTTACAACTTAACCCAAAGCTCAAACCAGCTTAGGAGAGCCCTCAGACCCCTATCGAATATGTAATGAAAATGGCCTTTAAAGTTGCTTTGTCATCACTGAAAACAGGTTACTAAGAATTTAAAGTCCCTCACAGGCTTTTTGGGATACTCACTCCCGTCTTCCTTTCTGCTCTACCGATTCTACTGCTCAATTTATATTGCTAGGAAAATCCCAAACCCCTTTCCCATTATTCCTTTACATCTCTCCTTCCTTATTCTCAGATCCACGGAGCTGCTCTCACCCCCCGCCTTCCCCGTCTTCCCCCTCTGTACCAGGCCCACAGAAAAATCTTCACTGAACTTCTCCAGAAGTCTTCACCATGGCTGACTTTAGGACTTTCAGCAAAAGAGTCTCTATAAATGAGTTCAGTGTAGATTAACTTCCTCTTTTTCTGTTGCCCTGTTCTACTTGGCTACTGGCTGGAAAAATCAGCACTCCTAAGCTAGACACCCCCTTAATAGTTTTTCACAGAATATGTTAACAAGGCCTCTGGCCTTGATCTGGGGCTTCACAGAGATGGCTACATTTCTAAGATAAAAATTTACAAACTGGGCTCCATGGTAACAGTTGGCAGGGGGATAAAAGAAAAGGAAAAAAAAAGCTCTCTGCCTCCCAGGTGTCCTTGAAAAGTTAACTTGCCCACAATAAAGGAAAAAACAGAAAAAAAAGCTTCTTTTTGTGAATTTCAGCAGACTGTGAACTTCTGAGTCCCTTCTCTTTCATGTTGGGTACAAAATTCTGAAACTACCTAAACTTGGGGTTCAGGATGTTAATTGATTACAACAGAAGCAATGCCCTCTGAATCCGGTTGCAACCAAATAGGACTGTTTCCCTGTCTTTGGTGCTATCTTAAGTGCCGTGCCTTGTCCGTCCCTACAACAGTATAATTCTATATACTTAAACATTGTTCATGTTTTCATGAAATGGTCAACAGATGTGATTAATTGTGTAATGGTGAAGATGTGTCCCAGATTGCTCTATAATGACCCAGGTTCATTTGAAGTTCAAACACGGGGGCATACAACCCGGTTCCACTGGGAACATATATCCCTCACTTTAGCCATCATATTAGGAATTGGAGTTGCGGCAGTGGTAGTCACAGGAACCACTGCCCTGCTCCATGGTACACAACAAATGACCCAAATAGAAGCAGCAAGAGACCAAAACTTAAAGATAATAGAAACCTCCATCACAGCTTTGCAGGAATCTTTAACATGTCTCTCTGAAGTTGTTTTACACTCCAGTTGAGAGTTGGACCTCCTCTTCATGAGAGAAGGGGGCCTTTGTGCTGCATTGATGTAAGAATGTTGTTTTGATGCCGACCATACTGAGGTTGTAAAAAAAACCTTTGAGTAAAATAAAAGGATGCCTTGAAAAGCGTCAACGAGAGAGAGAGGCCCAAAAAGGGTGGTTTGAGTCTTGGTTCACACAGTCCCCCTGCTTATCTACGCTTTTATCAACCCTGGCCTGTCCAATAATAATCCTCATATTATTGCTAACTATAAAACCCTGTTTGCTTAACCATGTAATTTCTTTTCTCCAAGCTCAAATTGGATAAGTTAAACTTATGGTAATACCCCACTAGCAGACATAGAATGTGACACGTCCCAATAATCACTTTTATGATTAAAAGTAGCAAGAAGAAGAAGTGGGGAATGAAAGGTTAATAAAAAAGGTACTTGTAACTTCCTGTTTTTCTGTATGCTTAACAAAACACTGTTGAAATATTGAGAACTGTTTGTAATCTTGTTCCCAGATTGTGCTGTCCCCAACTGCCAAATTGCAGAATGTATTCCCTCACCCACTTTCACACTAACCACCCACTCGCTCTGACCCATCAATAAATTTCCATCCCTGCCTTCTCCAAGGAAAGTATATAAGCTCTGCTTAAGCTGTTCTCAGGGCTCTCTGCTCTATTCATGTGAGCTCTGAGCCCCAGCTTGCTGGACCCCCAATTAACCCCTTGCTGTTGCATGAGACACTATCTTGGTGATCTCTTCCACCGACGCTTGCAGGAACATTACTTGGATGTTTGAATGTAGAAGAGAAAATCCAGTCATAAACGGATAGTCGGTAAGATTAAGAAGATAGTCGGTAGGTTTAGGAAGAAGAGTGAGTATAGGATTTGGAAAACAATATCTTTAGCAATAGGGGTTCGGTTAGAGAGTGAATGTAAATGTCAGCACATGTGAACAGTCACAAAAATGAAGTGGGAAAAATATGTAGGAAAGCAGATATCAATAAAGACATTACGAAATCAGGCAAAGTATAAAGTGCGTGATACGATTAGACATTTTCAACAGAATTGAGTTAGAATATATAATCTTAAGAAGAAACAAATATGTAGTCACCAATAGGATTGACATTTGAGAGCATTAGGCAACTTTGACATGGATGTTTTTTGTAATCCATGCTCACTTTCCATTTAGGCTTTGGTACAATCAAAAGTGTGACCTTTACATTTGTCTCCAGAATACTACTGTGATAAAATGTATATGTAGATGTGGTGACATGAGTGTTTCTTCCACCATTTCTGGGAGCAATATTTTAAAGACATATAAATGGGTATTGGGGGTACAAAGAGGTGTACACTGTGTCATTGAATATAGAGATAATGCATGAATAGACCATAAGTGAATAAATAATATAACTGGTTCCACATTAAATAACGGATTGAATAGATATCTGAAAATATATAAGAAATCTTATATTGATATACAATCATTCATTCCAACCAATGATACATCTAATATTAATATTAGGGTTACGGTTTATCATGAAGATATGTTAGTTTTGCTACAAAAGTGATTATGGAAATCGAAAATAATGTGTTTGGAAAGAGTCAGTCATAATGCTGGCAATATGTAAACAAGGCCTCTGGCCTTGAGCTGGGGCTTCACAGAGATGGCTACATTTCTAAGATAAAGAAGTTACCAACTGGGCTCCATGGTAACATCTGGCTGAGAGAAAAAAAAGAGAAGAAAATAGCTCTGCCCCATTCCCGGTATCCTTAAAATGTTAACTTGCCCAGAACAGAGAAAAAAAAAAAAAAACAGAAACAAAAACTGCTTTTTATAAACTTATGCAGATTGTGAACTTCTGAGCCCCTCCCATCCATGTTGGGTACAAAATTCTGAAACAATTTAAACTTGGGGTGCAGGGGATTAAATGATTACAACAGAAGCAATGCCCTCTAAATCCGGTTGCAACCAAATAGGACTGTTTCCGTGTCTTCGGTGCTATCTTTGTTGCCTTACCTTGCCTTGTCCATCCCTTTTCTCATGAAAAGACCAGTCGAGAAACATGGAGGAATGCATGTGCTCTGAAGCAGGAAATGATTGATAGTGAAACAAATGCCTATTAATTTTCTAACTTGTGGATGAAATATATATCCTATGATGTGCATAAATTGAAGAAATAGTAATCTACCAGTGTTGAATAAAAATGAACGTCAAAATACACATCATGTCCGATTGGAATCTACTTGCATTGATGTTAAACTGGGTCAGGTACTGTAGAAATATTAGGATTTGTGTGCACCATTCACTCAAGTTACTTTTCAGTATAGGAAAGATATATGTTTTTATGGTTAATGAGTATTTCTAAGAATAATCTTTGGAAAGTTGATTATAAATTTATGTATATGAATATGAATGAAATTCGTGAGTGTAAAATAAGACACATATTTCATATTTTGAAAAATCTGGAGAGTGTATATATATATATATATATATATATATATATATATATATATGTGTGTGTGTGTGTGTGTGTGTGTGTGTGTGTGTGTGTGTGACTAAAGTCACGGTGGCCTGGACACCCTTCTTGTGAACCAGGAGTGATCAAATAAGTCTGCCATTAATACTTTTCCACTTCTCCAATTTGAGGCCTTCTGACTTTGGCGTTTAGATTCTTTATGTGAAATGGAGTCAAGAAAAAACCGAAGCACTTATGGATTTGCCTCTGCATGGTTTTGAAGAATTCATTTGACCCAAAGGATCCCTATTCCCCTTGATGGAGGTCAGGAACTTTACAGAGAAAGGCGAGAGACTTCATCTACAATGACTGCGAATTTTTGCCATTTTGATTTTGTATGCACACATGGGATCTTTCTTTACATCCATCAAGTGTTGGTAATCTAAGCCACAGCCTCACACAGGGCCAAGAGACTGATTCAAACACATCCCTTTCCAAAGCAGTTAAGCAAAGAGCCACAGGTGATGCCCACTCATTTCCATTTGAAAACTGGTTTCTTCAGGCTTCAGAAAGGGGTGGCGTGAGGCAAAGCCCTTCCTGACATTCAGGGCAAAAGAACAATAGGTAAGCAAAAGGCCCATAGCAGGGTTCCTCCACTGAGACTTTACTGGTCACACTGATATCTGAGTTTTCTGAGATGCTCGCCATTCCCTTCAGCTATCCAGTACATGGCCATATCACAGAGCTTGGAGGTGGTAAATATCTTGGACACAAAACCATGAGCCTATTCTTGAGGGTAGCCAGAATTCAGGAAGAAAATGGGAACTTAGGAAGTTTGTAGGTGTTGCCCTTCGATAATGCAAGCCACAATCCATTCATAAATTGGGCAGGATTGATGCTGGGAAGCTTTCTACTAGACAGGACACATCCATTGATGCATTCTCTTTTCTAATGTCTACAACAACAGACACATTGGGATACACAGACATAGAAACACTTGCCTTGTCAAACGACTTACTAGAAACAGTTCACTCCAAACCAAACAAACCGCCTTTCTTACCTTTTCTCAGAACATGAGATAAAACCACAAACACACAACAAAAACCACAAAGGCAACGCCTTCCCCCAAGTAGGTCTGTGACTATTCAGAGTGTACTCTCACTGGTGAGCCTTACTATGTACCTCCAAAATGGCCTGTCCTGTCTCAGATCTGGTCTCTTTGGCCAACTCTGTGAAATTGTCAGGAGCCCGTGGTGAGCCACTACTTGCTTTCTCTGGAAAGGCCAGTCTTCAAAGCTTTCCTGGCATTTGGCCATCTTCACATCAATAGATACCAAGAAAGACTGACTCTGTCCTTACAAAATCCAAACAAATGAGCCCACTGGGACTGGGACTAGGACTGGCTCTGGGTGCCTGGAATCCTGGATCGCAAGTTCAGAGAGTTCCATCACCAAGGAATAGAGATGAGGTCACTTCCTTCAGGAACTGAATGAGGTCACTGCCATTGCAACCACTTTTTCCTAACAGTTGCTTCCAAGGGTCCCATGAGATAGATGCTGCCCCTATTTCCCATGACCCTCTCACCAGTTAGAATACTATATCACCCATAGGCACCCGTGAACAGCTCTGCACACAGGCCTGGATTGGTCCATCTTCTGTACATTAGGAACAGAGACACTCAGTCAGACACAACCCCTCTCCAGACAGGGTTGTTTTCCATGGAAGATGACTTTTGCTCTCTCAGGTCCTTAATAGCTGCCTACATCTTCTCCAGGGATTATTTCTGCATGGACCTTTGAGGTTTTCAGCAGGTGGTATATCCCCTACATTCCTAAATTGTAAGACCAACACTTTCCCTGCTCTTTTATAAAGTTAGAATGAGGGAATAGTATATGGTTTGGGTTAATTACATGTTCGATTTGGGTTAGGAATCATTTTGCTGGATGAATAATGGTATTGGAAATCTGTGATATTTATAAAAATATAGAGGTGAAATATATGTATGAAAACAGAAATCTAAGTAATATTTGAAGCCCAGAAACGGATTGGGTCCTTGATTGGGAGACTTAGCTTTGAATTATGTCCTGCACAGATGTCTCAGATAAATCAATACACAATGGCATCGGACCTTGTACCTTGAATGATTGAATGTCGAAGAGAACATCCATTCAAAAAAGGATAGTCAGTAGGATTTGGGAGATAGTTGGTAGATTCAGAAAGAAGAGTGAGTATAGGATTTGGACCAAAAGTTATTTAGCAATTGGGTTTCAGGTAGAGAGTGAATGTAAATGTCAGCACAAATGAACAGTCAAAATGATGAACTGGGAATTTATGAAGGAAAGCCGATATCAATAGAGACATTAGGATATCAGGCAAAGTAAAGTGAGTGATAGGATTAGACATTTTCAACAGGGTTGAGCTTGAATATATAATCTTAGAAAGAAACAAATATGTAGTCAACAATTGGATTGACATTTGAGAGAATTAGGCAACCTGGACATGGATGTTTTTAGAAATCCATGCTCACTTTAAATTTAGGCTTTGGTACAATCATAAGTGTGACCTTTGCTTTATTTTCCAGAATATTACTGTGATAAAATGTATATGTAGATCAGGTGACATGAGTATTTCTTCCACCATTTCTGGGAACAATATTTTGAAGACGTATAAATGAGTATCGGGGGTAGAAAGTGGTGTAGTATCTGTTTAAGAATATAGAGATAATGCAAGAATAAACCATACTGTGAATAAATAATATAATTGGTCCGCTTTAAATAATGGATTGAGTTGATATCTGAAAATATACAGAAAATCTAATGTTGATATAAAATCATTCATTCCAACCAGTTATACTTCTAATGGTAATATTAAGGTGATATTTCATCATGAAGAGTGTGTGAGTTATGCTTCAAAAGTGATTATGGAAATCGAAAATAATGTGTTTAAAAAGAAGTCTTGTTAAAAAACATGGAGGAATACATGTGTTCTGAAGAATGAAGTTATTGAAAGTGAAACAAATGCTAATAAATTTGCTAACTTGTGTATGAAATATATATCTTATGATGTGCATAAACTGAAGAAATAGTAATGTACAAGTGTTGACTAAAAATGAACATCAAAATACACATCACGTTCCATAATTATCTACTTGCATTGGTGTTAAACTGGGTCAGTTACTGTAGAAATATTAGGATTCGTATGCACCATTCACAGAAGTTAGTTTTTATTTCTAGGAAACAAATATGTATTTCAGGTGGATGAATATTTCTGAGAATAATCTTTTGAATATTTGATTATAAATCCACATACATGAATACGAATAAATTTAGGGAGTGTACATTGAGACCCATATATTTCATATTTTGAAAAACTTGGAGAGTGTACACACACACAAACACACACACACACACACACAGACATTAAAAAGTAGCAATATATATGGAAATCGAAATTCATCATGAAATGTATATCATCCACTGATCCAAAAATATTCATTATACTGAACATGATTTTATTTATCATGTTGTTCATCTACGAAGCTCACCCATAGGTTGAATTTTCAATTCCAACTGTGTTTAGGTGGAGTGATCTCTTCTCCCAATTTGTATCTGCAAAGTCAGCCACCTCACAAGAATGTACATGTGATAACAGGTATGATTCAATATGTGCATATGAAATAACATGTGCTGAATTGGCTACAGAGAAAGGCAGAGAGGAATTCATCTATTTGTTAACTTTAAAAACACATGGAGAACTATTTCAACAAAATATTGACTAGATTTATAAGTCCTACCCTGTATAATGCAAAAGGCAAGTCCAGCAATACACTATGTCTCGTCTAAACTGCTTGTATTTCTATTCGGTTTGGGTTATTTTTCTCCATCATATTAGAATTAGTAGTCAGAGTCTAGTAGGGTATGCGTTAGTGTCAGGCATTCAGCATTTTGAATTGAAAATAGGAAAATGAATCCAATGTGTATGTAAATATGTGCTTCACAAAAATCTTCCCACTCTATTCCAGAACAATGCCTTGACTTTACCTTCACTCCAAGTAAAATACAATTAGAGTGGACGAGTTAGAAAATCTGTGAATACATATCTGGAATGTAATATGCTCAAGAGTTCACAACCTTGAAGGTGGTAGAGGAGTTTCCAAAAGTAAGGGACAGGTAAATACTCCACAAAAATGGAGCTCTTCTGGACTAAAGACTTCTGGTGAAACTGCCTCTGAGTTTGGGCACTTGAAATATTTGTTGTTGTCAGGAGTTTTAGATTTTTTTGTAGAGAGACAATCAAAGCTAGGTATGTATCTAAGTGACCTGGAGGACATGGTTTCTTATTTTCTAATGAACATGAGGCAGCAGTGCTGAATTCTCTCTTTGTAGGTAAACTGTGGCCACTGCGGGCAAACTCTTTCCGTGTGGACTGTAAAGCCATCTGGCCATCCTCCACTTGTCGATGTGTTTCTAGCTGCTGCAATGTGAGTTTGGTATTTGCTTCACAAAATACAAGGAGTTAAACTGGGACACAGTGCTAAAGGGAGTTCTGACACGTGTGGTGTGTCAGGTTCTGCAGGATAATGAACCAACCAGGCTTCAATCCCACATAGCTTGCATCCTTAACCATAGCTATCTGATTCTGAACATTGCCCTGAAAACTCTCCACATAACAAAATGCCTTTACATAGAAGGGTCTGCTGGGTGCACCATGTCAGTCACAAGCCATTTGGAAGCCAATGGCAGATCCACATTGCCCCACCACAGATATTTTATCACACAACTGCACACGACTTTTCTAGGCCCATTTCACATCAGGCTCCAACTTACTGGCATCTCTGTTCTACACCATTTTCATGGTCATGGGAATTTCAAAAATTTCATGGTATTAATCTAGCCATTTTACAAGAATGATGTTGGAGGCACTGTGTGTTTAACTTCATTCAGGAACAATTAAATGGTGAGGAAGCTCATTTCAATGAAAGCTCTGGAGAAATCTCACAGGCAAGGCTTCCAAAGAGTGGCCAAAATTTCACAGGAAGCCAGACCTATTGCTGTCTACAATGTGAAGTACATGTGTGTTTTGACTCTCAACTATGGCTGCCATGTCTTTCAGAATAAAACCATGTGATATCCTGGATTAGATTCCAAGTGCTCTGTGGAAAGCAAACCTGGGCCTAGATCTCGGTTTCCAAGGGCGACTCTCATGCGTGACCAACTAAAATCCCAACATATTTCATGATAACACTTCTCTAAGTCAGCTCTAGAACTCAGTCTCTAAGGGGAATCACACCAGAGTTCAGCCCAGGTGTACCCAGTCATATCTTCCAACTACCACACAAATGACCACAATTAAAACCAAACACTCCCACATGGTCCTCATTTTCTTCCATATATACACTCTCATACTACGCTCTGTCTGGAGGTTTCCATGAGTGGCGAAGTCCAAGACAGTGTCCAAAATAAGCTTTCTTGCCCTTCATTGCCTAAAGTCATGGTGGCCTGGACACCCTTCCTGTGAACCAGGTGTGATCAAATAGGCCTGCCCTTAATACACCTCTGCTTCTCCAATTTGAGGCCTACTGACTGTCAGGTATAGATATTTTTATGTGAATTGGAGTCATGAGAAAACCCAAGAACCTATGTGCTAGACTCTCCAGGGCTTTGAAGAACTCATTTGACACAAGGGATGCGTATTCTCACTTGATGGAGTTCAGTAGACCTACAAAGGAAGGCAAGAGACTTCATCCACAGGGACTGCTCTTTTGGCCATTTTGGGTATGGATTCACACACGGAATGATCCATCAGGTGATGAGAATCTAAGCCACAACCTCACACAGGTCCAAGAGGCTGATTCAGACACATTATCAGGATCAATCACTTGATTTTTTCCTCTGTCTAACTAGCTAGAGAGACCTTCTCTTTTAATTGAATTTTTATCTCTGTCTGACTAGCTCGAGAGACCTTCTCTTTTACTTGAATATTTCTACTATAACTATAATACAACCCAAGAAATAAAATTATTACTCCATATACTATGAATCAAATTGATGATTTAGATAATTAGTTAAATACTTGGGCAATAATCATGTGCAAATCTAATGTTTCATTTGATAACCACTTACCATCTAATCCTTTATTGTCTTTTTGGTCATCACATCATGTAATTTTTCCAAAAATGACAAGAAAAACACCTATTATAAATGCTACAAATATATTCACTGATGGGTCAAATAATGGTACAGCAGTAATATTTACACCTGATCAAACTTTTAAATTTTTAGTACCCAAACAATTAGCTCAAAATGTAGAGCTTAATGCAGTATTACAAGCTTTTGTGATGCTTAAAGCATCTGTAATTAATTTATTTTCTGATAATCAGTATATAGTTAGTGCTATAGTATCACTTGAAGATGGTAGAAGGATTTCCCCTTCCTCTACTATTTTCTCTTTGCTTTCGACTATACAAAGTCTAATCTGGGACAGGAAAGATCCGTTTTTTATAGGATATTTCAGGACACATACAGGATTGCCTGGAGCCCTTAGTTTGGGCAATTATTTAGCAGATAAAACAACACATGACATTCATACATATTTTCTCTACACTAGAAGAAGCTACAAATTTTCATAAAAAGTTCCATGTCAATGCTAATACTTTACAAAAGCGTTTCAAAGTAACTAAGGAACAAGCTCGACAAATAATAAAACAATGTCAAAATTGTGTGACCTTTTTACCACAAGTTAATCTTGGAGTCAATCCTAGAGGATTGATACCTAACCATATTTGGCAGATGAACGTCACAAACTTGCCAGAATTTGGAAAATTAAAATATTTGCATGTTACAGTTGATACTTCTTCTGGATTTTTGATGGGCTCCCTTCTTGCTGGAGAAAAAACTAAAGATGTTATAGCTCATTGCTTACCAAATTTTGCCACTGTGGGCTTTCCAAACGAGTTAAAAACAGATAATGCCCCTGCTTATACTTCTACTTCTTTTAAACAATTTTGCTCATCATTTGGCATTTCTCATATAACAGGAATCCCATACAATCCACAGGGAGAAGGCATAGTTGAAAGAGCACATGAAACTATTAAAACATACATATTAAAGCAAAAAGAACAAATTGGGAAGGGGTATATATTCCCCAAAGGTAATCTTAAAATAACCCTTTTACTCTAAACTTTTTAAATTTGGGTTCATCAGGGCTTAGTGCTGCAGAAAGGTATATATGTCCAAAAAATGTACATAAGCCCAAGGTACTTTGGAAGGATATTCTAACAGGACAATGGAAAGGTCCTGACCAAGTAATTGTCTGGAGTCCGGGGTCTGTTTTTGTGTTTCCACAGGGAGGACAGTAGCCAATTTGGATTCCAGAGAGAGTAACTAAAGAGATTTCTACAGACCAAAAATAAGATGATTTGGCTCAAATCAATAAGAGCTGATATGCAGAACTCCAGTTTGGCTGTTCTTACATCTGTGACAGAACCAGAATGTTTTTTTCAAATCTATTTTATTATTCCCCTTTCTCATATCATGAAGTTTTATTTTGTTTATTTTTTTTTAGCTCATACAGAACTAGGTTAATGTTTTGCTGATCAGTTCTATTTTTGGACAATAGAGTTTTTAGACATTGCAATGGAGATTTCACCTGTAAAAAGTCATAAGGCCTTTAATATTATGTCATGTGTTGTATGTATTATATTATGTGTGCACTTGTGTTTTGTGTTAAATGTTTGATTTCACATCTTTTCTGTGTTGACTATATTCTTTTCAAGTTGATATACTTTGTCTTCATTATCTGATGTTCTGACTTCTACTTGACCTAGTCTGTTTGTAATATTCTCATTAGCGCTTTTAATCTGATTTACGGTTTCTTGCATTTCTATGATTACAACTTGATTATTTTTTAACACCTCCATCTCCTGATAAAGCTCATTCTTTGCGGATTTAATTTGTGTGGTTAGTTCCTCTTCAAAATATACTTTCAATGCTTGGATTTGCTGTCTCATGTCTTCTCTAATATTCCGTTCCATCTGAATTAGGAATGCCTTGATTTCTTTCCCTGTCCATATTTCTGATTCTTCTAGGTCCTCCTGTATATTTAGATTGTCCTTCATTGTTTGTAACCCCTTTTTCCCTTGTTTTTTCATATTGTTCACGTTGCTTTCCAGCTCTGTTTGACTGCTTTGTAACTGCTTTCTCCTATACATTTGTTTTGGCTTTGTATATCTCTGTTGTCTCTCTTTTGTGGTGGAAGATTATGCCTAAAAATTTTGGGCTTTGTTGTACTTTAAAGCTGATTCATTCAATTCATATAAGGCTTCTAGGTTCTGTATGCATATAATGATTTGCTGTTTGTTCTTAGGACTATATGTTTAGGTTGGGTGCTCTGGTGGTACAATGGTTAGTATGTCTCGGCTACTTTAGAAGATTGCTCCACTGAAGGTGGATACTACCAGGCAATTGGATCAGGGTGTTGGTAGTAGCTAGGTATTTAGGAGTCTTATAGACAGCCTCGAGACATTCACCTATTTGCATTTAGACAATTACACACAATGGAAGATGTAATGCTTGGAATGAGAGTTGGGGGGTAGGAGAATGAAGGTGCTCTTAAAAAGAAAAAAAGGATAGAGGGAGAGATAGATTAGAGGGGAATGAAAAGAACAATAAAACTTGAAATGGGATAGAAAGAGAGAAGGAAAAGGGGGGAAAGGAACAGGGAGAGAAGAAGGAGAGAAAAAAATATCAACAACAGCAACAACAACAACAAAAAAATTAAAGTCTTAGAGATCCACCTTCTTCTCTTCCAGTAGGCGGAGCTGTGCCTTCCAAGCGGAGTGTCTGCTCTCTACCTGCCAATAGCTATCCCTGTAGGGCGTCTTCTGGGGGTCTCTCAGACTTGTCAATCCAGAGCCATTTCACTTCTCCAGCTCTTAACCCCCTTCCTCCTGTCAGCCTGCCAGCCAGGTCCTGTTCCCCAGAAGTGATTCTCCAGAGATCTAGTTACACTTGCAGCCCCATCGAGTGCCCCTTTTAAGCCTCAGTGCTGTGGTAAACTGGCGGATAAGACCTTAGGGGTCACCACTGGTGATATGGGGGCCTTGGGTTCTGGGCTCCCCTCTGCTTCCCTACGGACACGACCCCTGAGAAGTCAATGAAGTTTCCTGGCTGCTTGTATCAGTATGGGGAGTCACACACCTGCTAAAGTGGATTTTGCTGGGAAGGAATTTCGCCGGCCGAACTCCGATGATGTCACCTCTCTGCTATGGTGGGCCCCAGGCTTCTTGCCGGATTGACCGAGGGGAGGGGTGGGACTGGTCCGGCCCGGTTCACCTCAGCTCCTGGCTCGTGGAGGCTTGGCTAAAGACTTCTTCCTGCCAAGCTGTGTCTCGGCGTCTAGCAGGACCCAGTCACTTTGGCTGCGGGCCGGTGGACGGATCTGCAGCTGTGCCCGCGGTGTGCAGACTGTGGCTGGTGAATCTCGAACTCCGCGTCTAGTGGCAGGGTCCCACTCGTCCGGGTCACACAGACGCTTCAAAAAAATTCTTGTAGCTCCCGGGCAGTCTCCCTTCAGTGGAATTTTGCTAGGAGAATCTCCGTTGGTAGAATCCAAGAGTTATCCTTGTGACTTTATGACCCCATCACTGGGAGTGCATTAAAAGCGCAGCCTCTCTGCCCGCCGCCATGTTGGATCCACCTTTTCTTTTCATTATATTTAATAATTCTCTTCTAGACAATGTAAATTGTTAAGAAAATTGTTTTCTTTTAGTGCCTTTTGGAATGTTACATAATTCTTTCTTTAGGCATTGTTGCCAGAATTTCTATCTTCATCCCAGTGCATGTGAAGTCAAAGATAAAACCAATCTACAGCTTCTGCAATAGCCATTACTGAAGTGCTTGCAGAACTTGCCTGGACTATGTATCACTTGTATGCATTGTGAACTCACCTGCCTGCATTGTGAACTATCTGTTGGTGCAGTGACGTGTGGTAGTGTTGGGGTATTTCTCTGATGATGTCATCGGTGGTACAATTTTTTCAAAAAGAGCCATCAATTGCCTTGGTGTATCTTCCTCCCTTCTGCTTGTCATGGTTGTTCAGCTAAAATTAGGGGGCCAACAGAGATGAGGCAAAGAGCCTCACCCGCCCGCTGGTACAAAGACCTCTCCACAGGTGTGGATATATACTGGACCTGTAGTCAGTGACGGGTAAGATCCAATTACAATGGTACCAATCTAAGACAGGAGGCTGACACCTTGAGGTCAGGTCATTCGATAATGGGTAAGAACCATATGTACTATTGGACAACCTAAGGCAGGCATGGTCCCTAAGCCACATGCTTGTTGTTTAAACAGAGAGGGTTAGATGTTGAGAGCCATAGCCCAAGGGGCCAAAGCAAACTTTCAGACTGCCAGCTGATGGTTGGCTCACAGCGGCCCCAGCAACATCTAGCTGATTGGCTCCTCTGCGGTGATGCCCATTGGGCTGTTTCCCCACCCTTTCAAATTATGGAGCTGCTTTTTGGGGGACTTTTTTGGCTCTGCTCAAACAACCCAGCCAATCGACCTCAAGAGCAGGAGGAGAGGGGAGGTTGAGAGCTTGTGGGAAGCCGGTGGTGGCAGTTGTGCTCTGAGTGTTTTTCCCGAGGAGCTATTTTTTGGCGTGTGTGGTTCTAAAAATAAAGTTAGCTTTTGACAAGTGGCTCCTGAATTGTGCCCAGCCAGACTGTGTCAATCCTAAATTGATGGAGCAAAATAACCAAAACAGAATAGAAATACAAGCAGTTCAGAGGAGGCATGGTGTATAGCTGGACTTACCTTTTGTATGATAAAGGGTAGGTGTTATAAATCAAGTCAATATTAAATTGAAGTAGTTCTCCATGTGTTTTAAAGATAACAAATCCGTGAATTCCTGTCGCCCTTTATCTGTATCCTATTCAGCACATGTATTTTTGTATGCACATATAGAATCCTACCTGGTATCACATGTACACTTTTGTGAGGTGGCTGACTTGGCAGATACAAATTGTCAAAAGAGATCACTCCTCCTGAACGTTGTTGGAACTGAAAATTAAAACTACGGGTGAGCTTCCTAGTTGAACAAGATAATACATAAATCCATGTTCAGTAAAATGAATATTTTTGGATCTGTGAAAGATATATATTTCATAATAAATTTCGATTGGCATATATATCGCTACCTTTTAATGTCTGTGCGTGTGTGTGTGTGTGTGTGTGTGTGTGTATATATATATATATATATATATATATATATATATATATACACACTCTCCAGATTTTTCAGAATATAAAATATATGTGTCTTATTATACAATCCCTAAATGCATTCATATTCATGTATGTGGATTTATAATCAAATGTTCACAAAATTATTCTCAGAAATATTCATCCACCTCAAATACATATTGTTTCCTAGTACTGAAATCTAAATTCAGTGAATGGTGCATAGAAGTCCTAATTTTTCTACAGTATCTGACCCACTTTAACATCAATGCAAGTAGATTACTATGGTACATGATGCGTATTATGACATTCATTTTTATTCAACAATGTTACATGACTGTTTCTTCAGTTTATGCACATTATAGGATATATATTTCATTCACAAGTTTTCAAATTTATAGGCATTTGTTTCACTTTCTATCACTTCCTGCTTCAGTACACATGTATTCCTCCATGTTTTTTGACTGGTCTTTTCATGAGACTACTTTTCATTTTAGATTTCAATAATCGCTTTTGAAGCAAACCTCACACACTCTTCATGACAAACCATAACCTTAATATTACCATTAGATCTATAAATGGTTGTAATGAATGTATGTATATCAATATAAGATTTCCTGTATATTTTCAGATATCAATTCAATCCATAATTTAAAGTTGGAACCAGTTATATTATTTATTCACAGTATGGTCAATTCATTCATTTTATCTATATTTGTAGACACAGGGTAGACCTATTTGTACACCCAATACTAATTTATACATCTTCAAAATATTGACCACAGAATTGGTGGAAGAAATACTCATGTCACCTGATCTACATATACACTTTATCACAGTAATATTCTGGACACAAAATGCAAAGTTCACACTTATGATTGTACCAAAACCTAAATGGAAAGTGAGCATGGATTACTAAAAACATCCAAGTCCAGATTGCCTAATGCTCTCAAATGTTAATCCTATTCGTGCTAAATATTTGTTTTTTTCTAAGATTGTATATTCAACATCTACCATGTTGAAAATGTCTAATCCTATCAATCAATTTATACTTTGCCTGATTTCTTCATGTCTCTATTGATATCTGCTTCCCTATATATTTTCCCCAGTTAATCATTGTGACTGACTCATCACATGTTCTGACATTTACATTCATTCTCTACGAGAAACCCTATTGCTAAAGAACTTTTGGACCAAATCCTATACTCACTCTTCTTCCTAAACCTACTGACTATCTTTCCAATCCTACCGACTACCCTTTTTAAGTGGATGTTTTCTTCTACATTCAATCATCCAATTTACAAGGTCCTATGCCATTGTTTATCGATTTATCTGAGACATCTGTGCAGAAGGTATTTCAAAGCTAAGTATCCCAATCAAGGACCCAATGCTCTTCTGGGCTTCAAATCTTACCTAGACTTCTGTATTCATACTTATATTTCACCTGTATATTCTTGTAAATATCACAGTTTCCCAATGCCATTATTCATCATGCAGAATGATTCCTAACCCAAATCGAACCTGTTATTACCCTAACCATACACTGTTCCCTCAATCTAACTTTACAGAAAAGCAGGGACAGAGTTGGTCTTACAATCAGGAGTGTAGGGGATCTTCCACCTGCTGAGAACCTTAAAGGTCAATACAGAAATGATCCATGGAGAAGATGTAGGCAGCAATGAAGGACCTGAGCGAGGAAAAGTCAACTTCCATCGCAAACAACCTGGTCAGGGTGAAGGGATGTGTCTGAATCAGCCTCTTTCATCTTAATGTAGAGAAGATGGACCAAACCAAGCCTGTGTGGAGAGCTGTGCCCAGGTGCCTATGGTTGATATACCATTCTAACTTGTGAAAACGTCACAGCAAGTAGGTGCACCCTCCATCTCATGGGACCCTTGGAAGCAACTGTTAGGACAAAGTGGTTGCCAAGGCAGTGACTTCATTCACTTCCTGAAGGAAGTTACCTCACATAACTTCCTTGGTGATGGAACTCTCTAAACTTGGGATTCAGGAAGCCAGGCAACCACAGCCAGTTCCAGTCCCAGTTCCAGTGGTCTCACTTGTTTGGGTAAACCAAGGACAGAGTCAGTCTTTCTTGGTACCTAGTTATGTGAGGATGGCCAAAAGCTAGGAAAGCTAAGAAGAGGGGCCTTTCCTGAGAAAGAAGGTAGTGGCTCACCAGTGACTTTTGACAACTTCACAGAGTTGGCCAAGGAGACCAGAACTGAGACAGCACAGTGCATTTCGTGGAAATATAGTATGTCCCACCCATCATAGGACACTCCGGATAGTCACAGACCTACTTTGGGAAAGGTGGTGTCTTTTTGAGTGTGGGTGTGAGTTTGTGGTTTTGTCTCATGTTCTGAGAATATGTAGGAAAGGAGATTTGTTTGGTTTGGAGAGGACTGTATCTAGTATGTCCTCTGACAAGGTGAGTGTTTCTATTACTGTGTATCCCACTCTCTCCGTGGTCTTAGTATTAGAAAAAGAATGCATCATGGATGTGTTCTGTCTAGTAGAAAGCTTCCCAGCATTCATACTGCCAATTTATGAATGGACTGCGACTAGCCTTATCAATGGGCAAAACCTTCTATCTTTATAAGTTCCTGTTTTCTTCCTGAATTCCGGACACTCTCCAGAATAGGCTCAAAGTTTTGTGTCCAAGCTATGTAGCACCTCCAAGCTCTGTCACATGGCCATGTACTGGATAGCTGAAGGGAAGTGGAGCATGTCAGAAAACTCAGATATCAGGAAACTCAGATACCAGGAAAGTCTCAGTGGAGAAACCCTGCTTTGGGCCATTTGCTTACTTATTTTTCTGTTGCCCTGAATGTAAGGAAAGTCTTTGGCTCAGGCCACCCCTTTGTGAAGCCTGAAGAAAACAGTATTCAAATGGATATGAGTGGGCATCACCTGTGGCCCTTCGCTTAATTGCTTTGGAAATGGATGTGTCTGAATCAGCCTCTTGGCGCTCGGTGAAGCTGGGGCTTAGATTGTCAGCACCTGAAGGATCTAAAGAAATATCCCTTGTGTGCATCCATAACCAAAATTCAAAAAGATCAGTCATTGTGGATGAAGTCTCTCACCTTCCTCTGTTAGGTTCCTGACCTCCATCAAGTGTGATTATTGACCCTTGAGTAAAATGAGTTTTTCAAAGCCCTGCAGATGTGCTAGTGTTGTCTCATGACTACAAACCACATAAGAATCTATACCTGACAGTCAGTAGGCCTCAAATAGTAGAAGCAGAGCAGTATTAATGGCAGGCCTATTTCATCACTCCTGGTTGACAGGAAGAGTTTGCAGGCCACACTTACTTTAGGCAAATGAGGGGCAAGGAAGCTTATATTGGACACTGTCTTGAGCTGCGCCACTTATGGAAACCTCTAGCCAGAAGTTATGATGAATATCTATATGGAAGAAAATGAGGGCCATGTGGGAGTGTTTTGGTTATAATTGTGGTCATTTTTGTGGCAGTTGGAAGAGATGACTGGGTCCACCAGGGCTTCACTCTTGGGTGATTCCCCTTATAGACTGAGTTCTGGAACTGACCTCAGAGTAGTATTGCCATGAATTGAGTTGGGATTTTAGGAGGCCACGCATGAGATTCACCCTTGGAATCTGAAATCTAGTCCCAGGTTGGTTTTCCACAGAGCACTGTGAATCTCAGCCAGGATATCACATGATTTTATTATGAAAAACATGGAAGCCATAGTTGAGAGTCAAAACACACATGGACCTCACATTTTACAGTTCAATGGGCCTGGCTTCATGTGACCTTTTGGCCACTCTTTGGGAAGCCTTTCCTGTGAGTGTTCTCCAGAGATTTCATTGAAATGAACTTCCTCACCATTTAGTGGTTGCTGAATGAATTGAAACCCACAGTGCCTCCAACTTCATCCTTGAAGAATGGCTAGATGAATACCATCAAATTTTTGAAATTCCCATGACCAGGTGGCACTGGAGAAACTTTGGATGTGCTGTTGCTGATCATGAGTATACAATACAGTGCCTTGATTGACTGGGTTTCATGAAAATGTTGAAGAACAGTGATGCCAGTAAGTTGGAGCCTCCTGAGTAGTGGGCCTAGAGTAGTGGTGTGCAGGTGTGTGATAAAACATCTGTGTTGGAGTCATGTGGACCTTCCATTGGCTTCCAAATAGCTTGTGACTGACATAGTGTAGCCAGCAGACCCTTATATGTTAATGCATCCTGTTATATGGAGAGTTTTCAGGGCAATGTTCAGAATCAGGTTGCTATGGTCAAGGGGCCAAGCTATGTGGGATAAAGGCCTGGTTGGTGCATTCTCTTGCAGACCCTGACACACCACACGTGACAGAACTCCCTCTAGCACTTTGTCCCAGTTGAAATCTTTGTATTTCACGAAGCAAATACCAAACTCCCAGTACAGCAGCAAGAAACACCACGAAAATTGGAGGATGATCAAATGGTTTCACAGTCCTCACAGGGAGACACATAGCCCCCAGTGGCCACAGTTTACCTACAAAGAGAGAATTCAGCACTGCTGTCTCATGTTCATTGGAAAATAAGAAACAAGATCCTTCAGGTCACATAGATGCAGATCCAGCTTTAATTGTCTCACCACAAATGAAGATTAAGCTCCTGACAACAACATATATTTCAAGTGCCCAACCTCAGAGGCAGTTTCTCAAGAAGTCTTTAGGCCAGCAAAGCTCCATTTTTGTGGAGGGTTTACCCTGTCCATTACTTTTGTAAACTCCTCTACCACCTCCAAGTTTGTGAACAACTGAGCATATTGCATTCCACATATATATGCACAGATTTTCGAACTCTTCTCCTGTAATTGTGTCTTACTTGGGGCAAAGGTAATGTCAAGGCATTGTTCTGGATAAGAGTGGGAAGATTTTTCAAAGCACATAATTACATACACATTGGATACCTTTTCCAATTTTCCATTGGAAATACTGAATCCCTGACACTAACCCTTAGCCTACTAGACTCTGACTACTTATCCTAATATGATGGAGAATAATAATCCAAACAGAATAGAAATACAAGCAGTTCAGAGGAGGCATGGTGTATAGTTGAATTTGCCTTTTGCATTATGTAGTGTAGGAGTTATAAATCTAGTCAACTTTTGTAGAAATTGTTCTCCATGTGTTTTTAAAGTTAACAAATATGTGAATTCCTGTCTCCCTTTCTCTGTAGCCTATTTGCACATGTATTTTTATATGCACATATAGAATCCTACAAGGTACAACACGTACATTCTTGTGAGGTGGTTGACTTGGCAGATACACATTGTGAGAAGAGATCACTTCTCCTAAATGCTGTTGGAAGTTAAAATTCGAACTCTGTGTGAGCTTCCTAGTTTAACAACATTATACATAAATCCATGTTCAGTAAAATGAATATTTTTGAATCTGTGGATGATATATATTTCATGGTGAATTTCAATTGGCATATATATTGCTACTTTTTAATGGCTGTGTGCATGTGTGTGTGTATGTGTGTGTGTGTGTGTGTGTGTGTGTGTGTGTGTGTGTGTATATATATATATATATATATATATATATATATATATATATATATATATATATATAAATATATATATATACAAACTTTCCAGATTTCTCAAAATATGAAATACATGTGTCTTTTTATACATTTCCTAAATTCATTCATATTCATATATGTGAATTTATAATCAACTTTTCACAAGATTATAGTCAGAAATATTCATCCACATGAAATATGTATTTGTTTCCAAGTACTGAAAACTATCTTCAGTGAATGGTGCCTACAAATCCTAAAATTAATACAGTAACTGACCCAGGTTAACATCAATCAAATTGATTCCTATGGGACATGATGTGTATTTTGACGTTCATTTTTATTCAAAACTGGTACATTACTATTTCTTCAGTTTATGCACATAATAGGATATATATTTCATCCACAAGTTCGCTAATTTAGAGGCATTTGTTTCACTTTCAATCACTTCCTGCTTCAGAACACATGTATTTTTTCATGGTTCTTGACTGGTCTTTTCATGAGACTTCTTTCGAAACATATTATTTTTGATTTCCATAATCACTTTTGAAGAAAAACTCACACACCTTTCATGATAAACCATAACCTTAATTTTACTATTAGATGTATAACTAGTTGGAATGAATGTATGTATATCAATATAAGATTTCTTATATATTTTAAGATATCAATCCAATGCATTATTTAAATTGGACCAGTTATATTATTTATTAACAGTATGGTCTATTCATGCATTAGCTCTATATTCATAGACACAAGGTACACCTCTTTGTACCCCCAATACTAACTTATTAATCTTCAAAATATTGCTCCCAGAAATGATGGAAAAATTACTCATGTCACCTGATCTACATATACATTTTATCACAGTAATATTCTGCAGACAAAATGCAAGGTTCACACTTATTATTGTACCAAAGCCTAAATTGAAAATGAACATGGATTACTAAACACAGCCATGTCCAGGTTGCCTAATGCTCTCAAATATCAATCCAATTAGTGACTACATATTGGTTTCTTCCTAAGATCATATATTCAAATTCAACCCTGTTGAAAATGTCTAATCCTATCACCCACTTTATATTTTGCCTTATTTCATAATATCTCTATTGATATCTGTTTTCCTACATATTTTCTCCGGTTCACTATTGTGACTGACTCTTCACGTGGGCTAACATTTACATTCACACTCTAAACAAAACCCTATTGATAAAGAATATTTTTTTTCCAAAACCTATACTCATTCTTCTTCCTAAACCTAACAACTATCTTCCTAATCCTACCGACTATCCCATTTGACTGAATGTTCTTTTCTACACCCAATCATCAAAGTAAACACTGGGCGAGCTTCGGAGGAAGAGACCACCAAAAGACTATCTCATGCAACAGCAAAGGGTTTATAGGGGGTCAGCATGCAGGGGATCGGAGCTCACTTGAATAGAGCAGAGAGCCCTGAGAAGAGCTTAAGCAGAGCTTATATACTTTCTTTGGGGAGGGCAGGGAGTGAAGTTTATTGATGGGTGAGGGAGAGTGGGCGGTTTGCATTCAACCGGGTGAGGGAGTACATTCTGCAGTTTGGCATTTGGGGACAGGACATTCTGGGAACAAGATTAGCAAACAGTTCTCAAGATTTCAACAGTGTTTTGTTAAGCATACAGAAAAAAAAGTGACAAGTACCTATTTTATTAATCTTTCATTCCCCACTTCTTCTTCTAGCTACTTTTAATCATAAAAGTGATCATTGTGGGGTGTCACATTCTATGTCTGCTAGTGGGGTATTACCATGAGTTTAACTTGTCCAATTTGAGCTTAGAGAAAAGAAATTACACGGTTGAGCAAACAGGGTTTTATAGTTAGCAATAATATGGAGATTATTATCGGACAGGCCAGGGTTGATAAAAAAGTAGTCAAACAGGGGGACTATGTGAACCAAGACTCAAACCACTTTTTTTGGTCCTCTCACTCTCTCATTGACACTCTTCAAGGTGTCTTTTTAATTTAATCATATTTTTTTTTACAACTCCATTATGCTCGGAATAAACACAACATTCTTCCCAGGAAGTGACAAATACCTATTTTATTAACCTTTCACTTCCGACTATCCCTTTTTGACTGGATGTTCTCTTCGACATTCAATCATCCAAGGTACAAGGTCCTATGCCATTGTATATTGATTAATCTGACCAATCTGTGCAGAACCTAATTCAAATCTAAGTATTCCAATCAAGGGCAAAATGTTCTTTTGGGCTTCAAATCTTACCTAGATTTCTTTTTTCATACATATATTTCACCTATATATTCTCATACATATCGCAGGTTCCCAATACCATTATTCATCCAGCAGAATGATTCCTAACCCAAATCACACATGTTATTAACCCTAACCATACACTGTTCCCTCAATCTAACATTACAGAACAGCAGGGACAGAGTTGGTCTTACAATACAGGAATGTAGTGGATCTTCCACCTGCTGAAAACCTCAAAGGTCCATGCAGAAATGATCCCTGGAGAACATGTAGGCAACTATGAAGAACGTGAGAGAGCAAAAGTCATCTTCAATGGAAAACAACCTGGTAAGGATGAAGGGTTGTGTCTCATTCACCCTCTCTCCTTAATGTAGAAAAGATGGACCAACAAAGGCCTTTGTGGAGAGCTGTTCCCGGGTTCCTATGGTTGAGATACCAATCTAACTTGTGAAAGTGTCAGAGGAAGTATGGAAGCAACTGTTCCGAAAAAGTGGTTGTTAAGGCAGTGACGTCATTCAGTTTCTGAAGGAAGTGACCTCACCTCACTTCCTTGGTGATGGAACTCTCTGAACTTGGGATCCAGGAAGCCAGGCATCCAGAACCAGTCCCAGTCCCAGTACAGTGGGATCACTTGTTTGGATTCACCAAGGACAGAGTAAGTCTTTTTTGGTACCTACTGATATGAGGATGGCCAAATGCCAGGAAATTTTGAAGACTGGCCTTTCCAGAGAAAGCAAGAAGTGGCTCACCGCGGGCCCCTGATATTTCACAGAGTTGGCCATGGAGACCAGATCTGAGACAGGACAGGCCATTTCTGGGGAACATAGTATGGCCCACCAGTCAGAGAACACTCTGGATAGTCACAGACTTACTTTGCGGAAGGAGGTGCCTTTTTCAGTGTGGGTGTGAGTTTGTGGTTTTGTCTTATGTTCTGAGAATAGGTAGGAAAGGCGGCTTGCTTGGTTTGGAGTGGAATGTTTCTAGAAAGTCTTTTGACAAGGCGAGTGTTTCTATGTCTGTGTATCCCACTGTGTCCGTGGTTGTAGACATTAGAAAAGAGAATGCATCAATGGATGTGTCCTGTCTAGTAGAAAGCTTCCCAGCATTCATCCTACCCATTTTAGGAATGGACTGCAGGTTGCCTTATCGATGGACAACATGTACTCTCTTCCTAAGTTCCTGTTTTCTTTCTGAATTCTGGCCACTCTCCACAATAGGCTCATGGTTTTGTGTCCAAAATATGTACCACCTCCAAACTCTGTGACGTGGCCATGTAATCCATAGCTGAAGGGAATGGCAAGCATCTCAGAAAACTCAGATATCAGTGTGACCAGGAAAGTCTCAGTAGAGAAACCCTGCTTTGGGCCTTTTGCTTACCTATTGTTCTGTTGCCCTGAATGTCAGGAAGGTCTTTGCCTCAGGCCACCCTTTGTGAAGCCTGAAGAAAACAGTTTTAAAATGGAAAGGAATGGGCATCACCAGTGGCTCTTTGCTTAATTACTTTGGAAAGGGATGTGTCTGAATCAGCCTCTTGGCCCTGTGTGAGGCTGTGGCTTAGATTATCAGCATCGGATGGATCTAAAGAAAGATCCAATGTGTGCATCCAAAACCAAAATGGCAAAAAATCAGTCATTGTGGGTGAAGTCTCTTGCCTTCCTGTGTTTGGTTCTTGACCTCCATCAAGGGAGTATTGGAATTTTTGTGTCAAATGAGTTCTTCCAATCCCTGCAAAGGTGCTTGGGTATAATAATGACTCCAAATCACATACTATACCTGATAGTCAGTAGGCCTCAAATTGGAGAAGTAGAGCAGTATTAATGGCAGAACTATGTGATCAATCCTGGTTCACAGGAAGGGTGTCCAGGCCACCCTGAATTTAGGTAAATGAGGAGAAGGGAGCTTATTATGGACACTCTATTGGGCTGTGCCATTTAAGGAAACCTCCAGCCAGAGATTATGATGAGTGACTATATGGAAGTAGATGAGGGCCATGTGGGATTGTTTTGATTTTAATTGTGGTAACTTGTGTGGCTTTTGGAAGAGATGACTGTGTTCACCTGGGCTTTAACACTGGCGTGATTCTCCTAGAAGACTGAGTTCTGTAACTGACTTCAGAGTAGTAATTGCTTTGGAAATGGATATGTTTTAATCAGCCTCTTGGCCCTGTTTGAGGCTGTGGCTTAGATTATCAGCACCAGATGGATCTAAAGAAAGATCCCATGTGTGCATCCAAAACCAAAATGGCCAAAAGAGCAGTAATTGTCGATGAACTCTCTCGCCTTCCTCTGTAAGGTTCTGAAAGAATAAAAGAAATTGAAATTGAAATGTAAAGAACCAGGTTTTGTAAAGTTTCCAAGCTGCACTCAGCACCTGAAATTTCTGTGGCAGTTAAGACAATTCCCGGATTTGCACATTAGATGTGTGTTGAAATCTTCCCTGAGGACCTAGTTACTTAACAGCCCCTTCCCAGAAACCATGCAGCTCACCACGTATACATCACAGTGCATCCACCAATCAATTTAAATGTATACCCCTTCTTACGGCTGACCAATCACCCCCTGCCCAACCTGTTCCCGCCAATGAATGTGCTAATCATGTTTTAGAGTTGTTATTTGATTTTCCCGCGGTATATGATGATTTGCTAAAGGAGGCTATGATGTATGTGAAGTCCCTGCCCTCTCTAAAGAATGAATATAAACTCCGCTCAAGTGGTTCTCGGGGCTCTTTGTTCTTTGTTCCTCTGAAGTGAGCCCTGAGCTCCAGCACGCTATACCCCCAATAAACCCTTTGGTGTTGCATGAGAAAGCCTGTTGGTGGTCTTTTCCTCCGATGTTTGCCCCACCTTTTCATCTGGAGGCCCCAGGTGAGATATCCGGAGCAGCGGACGAAAGACCCCAAGGGACTCCTCTCGGGGTAAGAAAGGCGCCTCTTTCTGGTTTCGGGTTTCAGGTTAGGGCTTGGCAAAGTGGCTGTCGGTGAAGAGCATTAGCTCTCTCTGACAGTGGGTGGCAGACGTGTCACAGAGCTACTGGCCACGTCCCTGGGGGACACTCCAGAGGACGAGGGAAATCAAGGAATATTAGTTTCCTCAACTCGGTTATATTTTGCTTCAGGATTCGGTTTGCCAGCCCACCAGGTTTTGCTGGCTACACAGTTTTGTTCATTGTCCCGAACTCATGTTGAGTTTACTGTCTGTCTTTATTGTCTAACCCATCAGGTTTTGCCAGTTACTGAGTTCTAATATTTGTCTTGGACCCATGTTAAACGTTTACTGTTTGTCTTTGTTTGTGTTGCGTTTGTGTCTTCACTGTCTCTTTTTGAGTAACTCCCATTATGGGACAAAGCACTTTCACGCTTCTGTCCCTGACCCTTGATCTTTGGACTGATGTCCGCTCAAGGGCCCAGAATCATTATTTTTCAGTTAAATGTCAGACCTGGAAGACTCTCTGTGCTTCAGAATTGCCCATCCTCAAAGTCGGGTGGCCCCCAGAAGGATCCTTCTACTTCAATCTAATCCGAAAAGTCAGAGATATTGTCTTTCAGCCGGGACCACGTGGCCACCCAGATCAACAGCCATATACCCCTTCCCCAGGATCCTATCATTCAAACCTTCCGTTCCCTCCCCATCTTCCCCCCATTCTTTCTGAGTCACAAGACTGGACAATCCTCCCCCTCCTTATCCTCTGCCCTCGCTCCCCAACCCCCAACACATTCCAGATGATTCTCCCGCCACTGACTCAGCCTCTCCGCCACTAGAGGCAATTGGGCCAGACCCAAGCCCTCCAAGGGACTTCTCCGCAGCAGCAGCAGCCCCTCCTTTTCTGGTGGAAGCTGGGCCACCTAAAGAAACCCGCCAGCTACGGAAAATAGAAAACTCAGAAGCCACTGTGATGCTCCCTCTTCATCCTTATGGGCCCATGAACCGACCAAACTGGGATCCCAACACCTTTGAAGGTTGGTAGCATCTTTCCACTTATCACAGGGCTCTAATAGCGGGGCTCCGAGTGGCCGCCAGAGGGCCGACTAATTTGGCCATGGTAAGAGAGATAATCCAACGTCCTAATTAGTCTCCCTCTATGATTCTGGAGAGAATTATGGAAGCATATAGGAAATATACTTCTTTTGATCCTCAGGCAGAGGACGAAAAAACATCTGTTGCAATGGCCTTTATCCAGTTTTGATTCTGACTCCTTAATGTGTTCGACTACATGATTGGTTGCCTTAGGTGGCGTAATCAGGGTGCGGCCAACAGTGATCCACCCTGTGGGTCTGGCTGAGGTTGTCCGAGCATAGACAGCAAATTCAACATAGCCCCAACGTTTGGCCTTGCGGTCAGGTATATCTGAAGTATGCGATCCATTGTTATCGGATGAAGAGCCTTTATGCCACTTTAGGTAACTAGAAGTCAACCCTTCAGAGTAGCCAAGTGAGTGGTAAGAACAGCTACCACGTTCATCATGGAACCTGCATGACCAATAGGGACACCCATTATATATCTCAGGCCACCAATGACAATAGTCTTTGGTTTGATTAAAAAGGAAGCAAATGAAAGGCCAGTTCCAGCTACCAGGGACGAAGGTCCTTGAAGGTGACAATTTTAGGGAAATAGAAGTGCAGTTGTGGATGAAGCAAGTAGTTGCATCGACTGCGCGGACCTTCTGCATGCCATGTTCTGAGTATCGTTCCCGAAGAGTGAATAAATACATGGTAGGTTAGGAGGGTAAAGACAAGTCCCAACAGAGCACAGAAAAAAAGCAGAGCACAAAAAACAAGCAGTTAGAGAAGACTAGGGTGTTGGGAGAGCTCATTGTGCGTTCTTTAAGAGGAATTGGGCTGCAGGGAACACCGTGTGAGCCGCAACTTAAATGGGTGAGATGGGTGTGGAAAGCAGGATTAAAGGGGAGCATCAGGAGGTGATTCTTGGAGTTCCTCTGGCATGGTCCTGTGGTCAGCAGGTGGGGCCTCCTGGTGATATGGCTTCAACCTAGAAATGGGAATCCAGGGAGTGAGATGGTTGTCTGGTAAGGAGAGTTTGGCGGCGGTGGGGGTACAGAGAATGAAAGGATAGGGGCTTTCCCATTTTGGTGCAAGAGTCCCTTTCTCCTCTGGGGTATTATAATAGACTAGACTCCCAGGTGTTAAGGGAGGAGTGTTTGGAGAGGAGACTGGGTCCGGAAGAAGCCAGTTCTGACATTTCCAGTGTTCAGAGCGGAGATGAAACAAGAGAGGCAAAGACAAATCTCGGGTGAGAGGTCCTTGTGAAGTGACCAACCCAGAGGGTATAAGAGGTCTTCCATACATTATCTCAAAGGGAGACAGTAAAGATGGTTTCTTAGGGAGAGCTCTGATTCGAAGCAAAGCAAAGGGAAGGATTTTGACCCAGTCTAAGTTTAATTCCATTGTCAATTTGGTAAAGACTTCCTTCAGAGTATGATTTACCCTTTCCACTTTCCCTGAAGCCTGGGGGTAATATGGACAGTGGAAATGCCATTTGAAGGAGAGGGCTTGAGAGACCTTTTGTGTGATCCTAGAAATAATCTCAGGGCCATTGTCATATTGTAGGGAAGTGGGCATACAAAACCTAGGGATGATGTCTGTCAGTTAGATTGAAGCTACAGTGGAAGCCTTTTTATTGGAAGTGGGAAATGCCTCAACCCAAACAGAGAAAGTGTCCACAAAGACAAGGAGGTATTTAGTGTGCCATACTGTGGGCATGTTGGTGAAGTCTACTTGCCAGTCAGCAACGGGAATGTGTCCCCGGGCTTGGTGGAAAGGGAAAGGTTTGGGCCTTAAAGGAGTATGAGGTTTGGTCCGCTGACAGATCTGACAATTAGAGGCTATATTCTCTATCATGGCTATGTCAGAAGGGTTGAGGGAGAAGAAGCTCTGTAAAAAAAGGGTCAAAGACTGAGAATTGGAATGGTGTAGAGTATGAAGGAACTTGAAAAGATCCTTGTTCTTACTGGAAGAAGTAGGGGCTTCAGATGAGCTGTCTAAAGTGGCCATAATATGTACCCCATAGGGGCCATAATTGGAAGTGGTAGCAGGCATTCGTGGCCCTGGTCAGCTTTGGCATTGCCCTCAGTGATAAGAGGGCCGTCCTTCTGATGGGACCTACAATGGACAACTCCCAACTGGGTGGGTAAGTGGGAGGCCTCCATCAGATTGGTTATAAGAGCCGAATTAGTGATCGCATTACCTTTGGTGGTAAGTAGGCGTTGCTCCCTTCATATTGAAGCATGGGATAATAAGATCTGGAAGACATATTTTGAATCAGTATAGAGCGTGAGGGATTTGCCTTGTGCTAGAAGGCAGGCACGAGTGGCTGCTATAAGTTCAATCTGCTGGTTGGTAGTTCCTAAAGGCAAAGCTTTGGCGTCTATATTCTCAGTGGCTGAAACTACAGCATATCCAGAGTAATGAGTGCCGTTCTGCCTAAAGGAACTGCTGTCAGTAAACCAGATAAGGTCAGGCTTGGTGAGTGGTTCCTCAGAAATGGAAGAATGACAGGGGAGGAAATCTTCTAAGGTTTCCAAGCAATTATGAGTTGGTGTGTTAGACGTGGGAGTCATTGGGAGCAGTGAGGCAAGATTCAGTGCAGAGCAGGGGAGGAAAGTAATATTAGGGTTTTCCAGAAAGGAAGTGAGGAGCGACAGAACTCTGGATGGAGGAAGGGTTTGAAGGCCCTTATAAGCTGAAAGATCTTTCAAGTGATGTGGGGAGTGGATAGTTCAAGGTGCCCCAAAACTCAGCTTAGAGGCTTCTTTGTGTAAAATTTGTCCAGCAACCAGAGCTCTTAAGTAAGGGGCTCACCCAAGGATGGTAGAGTCTAGTTTCTTGGAAAATATGCCACAGGTGCAAATGTAGGCCCATAGTTTCGACCTAAGACCCTAAGTGCTTGCCCCCCTTTATCATGGACATATAGATGAAATGGTCTTGAAAGATCAGGAAGGTGAAGGGCAGGTGCCTTTAAGAGGAGTTGCTGAAACCTGCGGAAGTGGTAGATGGGGGAGGAGACAAGAGATTCACTAGGGGGTCCATTTGCTTGGTCATACAGGGGTTTGGATAGAAGAGAATAATTTGCGATCCAGGCCCTAAAATAACCTGCTAATCCTAGGAATGATAGTATTTTGGCTTTCATATGGGGCACTGGATGATCAGAGAGGAGTTGCCTCCTATCCAGTGTTATTTCCTTTTTCCCGGGTGTAAGGCAAAAACCAAGAGAGGTGACAGAAGAATGGGAAACCTGGGCCTTGTGGGGAGACTTCCAATATCCCTTGTCTGCTAGGAAATTAAGAAGCTGAGCGGTGTGGGATTGAGAGTGTTCCCAGAGGGACTACATAGAAGAAGGTCATTGACATATGGAAGGAGAATAGTGTCAGGACAGGTCAGTGAAAGGATGTGAGGTCCTGGGCAAGAACTTGGCCAAAGAGATGGGGGCTATCCCTGAATCCCTGTGGGAGGACAGTCCAGGAAAGCTGATGAGAATGGTGGATGTGAGAGTCAGTCCATGTAAAAGCAAAGATATTCTGAGATTCTGAGAACAAGGGAATAGAAAAGAATGCATCTTTTAAACCTAGGACCGAGAAGTGGGTAGTAGTGGCAGGGATCTGAGAGAGGAGGGTGTAAGGGTTTGGCACTAGCGGGTGGATGGGGACCACAGAGGAGTTGACAAGGAGAAGGTCTTGAACCAGCCTGTAGGACACTTTAGGTTTCTTAAGTGCCAGAATGGGGGTGTTGAAAGGAGAGTGTGTAGGCCTAAGATACCCCTTTCGTAATAAATCCTGGATGATGGGTTCTAATTCGAGGAGGGCTGTGGTTGTGAGTGGATATTGTGATTGACTAATATATCTTGAAGGGTCCCATAAGACAATATGAATAGGACTGCATTTAGCCATAAGGGGTGTAGTTGTGTCCCAAACCTCAGGCTTAACTGGTTTAGAGAGTCATGGGAGAGTGCATTAAGGAGGTGTATCTGCCCCTAGGAACATCATGAGGAAATGAGAGGTAGGAGAGGTGTGGGGTGATATGTGAATGGTGACTTTTAATAGTGAGAGTATGTCCCTTCCCAGAAGGGGAATGGGGCAATGGCTCATAACGAGAAAGAAGTGAGTGAAGGACAAAAAGGATCCCTGCATATAACATGATGGGGGGGTTTGAGGGAAAATCTGTTTACCTCCTACCCTGACAATAGGAGTTTTTGAGGGTGTGGTAGAACCCCAATACTCCCTTAAGACCGAAAAAGTGGCACCAGTATCCAAGAGGAAGGTAATGAAGCATCCATCCACCAGGAAGGTAAACCTAGGCTCTTGATTCTTGATGGAAATAGTCTGGAGGGAAAGCCCAGGGATCCGTCAATCCTCCTCTGCTAAGCCCAAGAAAGGCTGTGGTTGCCTGGCGGCTGACCAACCTCCCTTTCGGGTTGTTGGGCAGTCTGCCCCCCAGTGTCCCATTTGATGGCATTTTGGGCAGGGGTTGTAGGGTGTCCTCAGTGAAGGACAATCCCTGGCCCAATGTCCCTCCTTATCACATTTGAAACAAGCTCCCGGGGGTGTCATATTGGGATGGCGTGGTGATGGCCTTCTCTGAATGACCTGGGCCAACATTTGGAACTTGGCATTTTCAGCCCTCTGCCTACGGCATTCACTTTCATCCTCTCTATCATAAAAAACCTTGAAAGCGACAGCGAGGATTTTAGTCTAAGGAGTAGCAGGGTCCTGTTCAAGCTTTTTAAGCTTGGCTTTAATGTCAGGGTAGCTTTGGGCCAGAACATATTTCATTAAGACATGACGGCCATCAGGGGTTTCTGGGTTGAGGTTTGTGTACTGTTAAAGGGCCTTGGTTAGTCTATACAGGAATTCTGAAGGTGTTTCCTCCTTCCTTTGAATGACCTCCTGCACCTTTTTAAAGTTAACAGCCTTGCGGATGGCCTTTTTCAGGCCCGCCAAGAGGCAGGATGTAAAAAGGTCACTAGACTGTAAGCCTTCAGGGGTGTTGTAATCCCATAGGGGATGCTGCTCTGGGACAGCATGAGGGCCTGTGGGGTGGTTAGGATTGGTCCTATGATTTTCATCAGCATGGGCTTGGGCTAGTTCCCAGACCATTGCCTTTCCTCAGGGAGAAGTGTATTGGCCAAGAGCATGTAGATGTCATGATGAGTGAGACTATATGCTTGCAGGACCCAGTGAAACTCCCGAATGTAAGTGGTGGGGTCAGTGGTGAATGAGCCTAACTTCCTCTCTAGCTGAGTAATGTCCGACATGGAGAAGGGCACTTGGACTCTGATGACACCCTCGGGACCAGCTACCTCACAAAGGGGTGCGATTGTCTTGGGGGTGGGAAGGAGTCCCTTAGACCTGGTAACAGGAGGACTGAAAGAGGCAGGAGGCGGACTGGAAGGAGAGGGAGGGGCAGGGAGTGTCTCTTTGGAAGAGGAGGAGGTGGAGCAGGCAGAAGAGGGCGGAGGGGAGGAGGATGAAATGGAAGGCTGAGGATCCCTGGAATCAGGCAGAGGAAGAGGAGTGTATAGTGGGAGAGAAGGGGCAGATAGGACTGGGGGATAAGGTGAGGGTTCATCTGCTGGGTTGAATGAGGAAGAATCTGTGAAGTCAGGACTAGACGTAGGGGAAGAGAAGGGTTTGCAAACAAGGAGGACCTGAGAGGGAGGGCAGGAGGAGCAGCGACAGGGTGCTGTCTGAGAAGGCTAAAACCTTAAATGCAGGGAATCTCACTCCACTTTTTCAGATGCTGGCAGTAGTTAAAAAGGTCGCAGATGAAGATTGGATGTAAGGAGCCTTCTGGAGGCCAATGATTGCCATTATCCAGTGGATATGTAGGCCAATCTTGGGTACAGAATTTGATTAGACGTTTGGGCTTGATGTCTGGTGTGAGGGAGAGTGTGGCCAGATTTTTTATTAGACATTTGAGAGGTGAGGCTTCAGGTACAGATGAAGAGGTGCCCATAGTCACAGGGAGAGAAGGAAGACAGAGAGAGAGAGAGAGAGAGAGAGAGAGAGAGAGAGAGAGAGAGAGAGAGAGAGAGAGAATAAGAGTAAGCGAGAGAGACAAAGAGAAAACCCGGGCTGGAACGGCTTTCAGGAAGCTCAGGGCGAACGGGGGTCAGGTGGGCGTCCCCAAAATGACCAGCCGTCATGAGGAAATACAGAGGGCACTACCTGGGCGTCACCAGTGAAGTGCGATCTGTGAGACCCAATGGGTTCGGAGCCACGGGCAACCTGACGTCAGGAAAGTTTTTGAACGCAGCGGAAAAAGTCAGTAATGAAAAGAGAACTCCGGTTCCGGCAGAATGTAGTTCCAGGACGGGAGTTCAGTTTTCCCCGAGCAGAGAGGCAGCTTCAGCCAGACACAGCAGCCCTGCAGCAAACAGCAACTCTAGCCAGCAGCGGCAGCGGCAGCAGAGGAGAAAAAACCACAGAGCCTCTTGTGTAAACTCAGAAGCCTCACGCCCCAAAGGAAAATGGATCACCAGAGGGTCCACTGCGACCAGTAAAGGTCTTAGTTGCAGGAATTTCCTGCCCCCTACAGGGCGTCGAGAGTGTGCCGGAAGATCAAGGTCACAAAACCAGTGGTAGCCCGAAGGGAGTTGCAGAGCCAGGGTCAGGGGAGGCTTACATATATCAGATCTGTGGTGGGTGCAGGAAGCCGGCGTCTGAAAAGAGCGGACCATGGCGGAGTGTCTCCGGGGGAGCAGGGGACGGGGCTCTTGTTAGAAAGAGCTCACCCGTATCCTCACATGGGGCACCAGGATGAAAGAACTTCCCACGCAAGGGCACTTCGCTGGGAGAATTCCAATTTTATTGCAAAAAGCTGTGTGCTTATATAGAACTAAGGGGAAGATGGAAGGGCTTAGATAAATGGCAGGCAAACCGTTTATTGGTAAGTTCTTTCAGATATCAGCTCTGGAGCCCAGGAATTAGTTCTTATTGGGGCTAAGGATCCCCACTAGCGAGATTTCAAATTGGCGCCAGCGGCAGAGTTCACGTGGGTGGGAACATTTGGCACCACTGCAGAAAAAAGAAGGTAGGAAGAAGAAGTCCTTAGGCACCATGTTGGGGTTTTTCTCTGGGGTATGGCTGCCGTTTATATTTTTCCCAACAATGAGTATACCAGACAGTGCCTTGATTGACTGGTTTTCATGAAAATGGTGTTTAACAGAGATGCCAGAAAGTTGGATCCTGCTGAGTAGTGGGCCTAGAGCAATGGTGGGCAGGTGTGTGATAAAACATCTGTGGTGGGGCCATGTAGATCTTTCATTGGATTCCAAATGGCTTGTGACTGACATGGTGAAGCCAGCAGACCCTTATATGTAAAGGCACCTTGTTACATAGAGAGGTTTCAGGACATTGTTCAGAATCAGGTTGGTATGGTCAAGGGGGCAAGCTATGTGGGATAGAGGCCTGGTTCTTGTATTCTCCTGCAGACCCTGACCCACCACACGTGACAGAAATCCTTCCTGCACTGTGTCCCCGTTGAACTCCTTGTATTTCATGAAGCAAATACCAAACTCCCAGTGCAGCAGCAAGAAATACCATGAAAATAGAGGATGACTATATGGATTCAACGTCCACACAGGGAGACATTCAGCCCCCAGGGGCCACAGTTTACCTACAATGGAAAATTCAGCACTGCTGTCTCATGTTCATTGGAAAATAAGAAACCATGTCCTCCAGGTCACATTGATGCAGACCCAGCTTTTATGGTCTCACTAGAAAGGAAGCTAAAGCTCCTGACAACAACATATATTTCAAGTGCCCAGCCTCACAGGCAGTTTCTCAAGAAGTCTCTAGGCCAGCAGACCTTCAAGTTTTTGGAGGGTTTACCTTGTCCCTTACTTTTGGAAACTCCTCTACCACTTCCAAGGTTGTGAACTTCTGATCATATTCCATTCTAGATATGTATTCACGGATTTTGTAACTTTTCTCCTCTGATTGTGTCATACTTGGGCCGTAGGTGTTGTCAAGGCATTGTTCTGGATGAGAGTGGGAAGATTTTGGTGTAGCACATATTTACATACACATTGGATTCATTTTTCAATTTTCCATTCAAAATACTGAATCCCTGACACTAACACATACCCTACTAGACTCTGACTACTAATCCTAATATGATGGAGAAAAATAACCCAAACAGAATAGAAATACAAGCGGGTGAGAGGAGGCATGGCGTATAGTTGGTCTTGCCTTTTGCATGATATAGGGTAAGAGTTATAAATCTTGTTAATTTTTTGTTGAAATAGTTCTCCATGTGTTTTTAAAGTTAACACATATGTGAATTTCTGTCTCCCTTTTTCTGTAGGCAATTCAGCACATGTATTTTTATATGCACATATAAAATCCTACCTGGTATCACACGTACATTTTTGTGAGGTGGCTAACTTGGGAGATACAAAGTATGAGAAGAGATGACTCCTCCTAAATGTTTTTGGAACTGAAAATTCAAACTAGGAGTGAGCTTCTTATTTGAAAAACATTATACATAAATCCATGTTCAGTAAAATTAATATTTTTGGATCTGTGAATGATATATATTTCATGATGAATTTTGATTGGCATATATATTGCTACTTTCTAATGTATCTGTGTGATATATATATTTTCAAAATATGAAATATATGTGTCTTATTATACACTCCCTAAATAATTCACTGATGTTCATGAATGTGCTTTCATAATCAACTTTTCATAAGATTGTTTGTAGAAATATTCATCCACCTGAAATACATATTTGTTTCCTAGTACTGAAAACTCACTTCAGTGAATGGTGCAAACAAAGCCTTATATTTCTACAGTAACTGACCCAATTTAACATCAATGAAAGTAGATTTCGATGGGACATGATGTGTATTTTGATGTTCATTTTAATTCAACACTGGTACATTACTATTTCTTCAGTTTTTATACATCGTAGAATATACATTTCATCCACAAGTTCACAAATTGAAAGACATTTGTAACACATTCAATCACTTCCTGCTTCAGAACACATGTATTCCTCCTTGTTTTTGACTGGTTATTTCATGAGACTTCTTTCCAAACACATTATTTTCGATTTCCATAATCAATTTTGAAGGAAAACTCACACACATTTTATGATAAACTACAACCCTAATATTACCATTAGATATATAACTGGTTGGAATGAATGTATGTATATCAATATAAGATTTCCTGTGTATTTTGGGATATCAATTTATTGCAATTTCTGAATTTGGAAACAGTTATATTATTTATTCACAGTATGGTCTATTCATGCATTCTCTCTATATTCATACACACATTGTACACCTATTTGTGCCCCCAATACTAATTTATATCTCTTCAAAATATTGCTCTCAGAAATGGTGCAACAAATACTCATGTCACCTGATCTACATATACATTTTATCACAGTAATATTCTGGCCACAAAATGCAAAGTCACACTTACGACTGTACCAAAGCCTAAATGGAACATGAGTATGGATTATGAAAATCACCCATGTCCAGGTTGCCTAATGCTCTCAAATGTCAATCCTATTGGTGACTACGTATTTGTTTCTTCCTAAGATTATTTATTCAAACTCAAGCCTGTGGAAAATGTCTAATCCTATCAATCACTTTATCATTTGCTGATTTTCTAATGTCTCTATTGATATCTGCTTTCCTACATATTTTCCCCAGTTCATCATTGTGACTGACTCTTCACATGTGATGACATTTACATTTTCTCTCTACCCAAAACCCTATTGCTAAAGAACTTTTTGTCCAAATCATATACTCACTCTTTTTCCTAATCCTACCAACTATCTTCCTAATCCTACCAACTATCCTTTTTTGACTGGATGTTCTCTTTGACATTCAATCATCCAAGGTACAAGGTCCTATGCCATTGTGTATAGATTTATCTGAGACACATGTGCATAACATAATTCAAACCTAAGTATCCCAATCAAGGATCCAATTCCCTTCTGGGCTTCAAATCTTACATAGATTTCTGTTTTCATACATATATTTCCCCTCTATATATTCTTATAAATATCGCAGGTTCCCAATAACATTATTCATCCAGCAGAATGATTCCTAAGCCAAATCAAACATGTTATTAACCCTAACCATACTCTGTTCCCTCAATCTAACTTTACAGAAAAGCAGGAACAGAGTTGGTCTTACAATACAGGAATGTAAGAAATCTTCCACCTGCTGAGAAACAAAAAGGTCCATGCAGAAATGAACCCTGGGGAAGATATAGGAAGCTATGAAGGACCTGAGAGAGCAAAAGTCATCTTCCACGACAAACAACCTGGTCAGGATGAAGGGGTGTGTCTGAAGCAGTCTCTCTTTTCTTAATGTAGAGAAGATGGACAATACCAGGCCTGTGTGGAGAGCTGTTCCCGGGTGCCTATGTTTGATATACCATTCAAACTTGTGAAAGTGTCACAGGAAGTAGGGGCAGACTCCATCAATTGGGACACTTGGAAGCAACTGTTAGGACAAAGTGGTTGCCAAGGCAGTGACCTCATTCAGTTCCTGAAGGAAGTGACCTACATCACTTTCTTGGTGATGGAACTCTCTGAACTAGGGATCCAGGAAGCCAGGCACCCAGAGGCAGTCCCAGTCCCAGTCCCAGTGGCCTCACATGTTTGGATTTACCAAGGACAGCATCAGTCTTTCTTGGTAACTACTGATGTGAGGATGGCCAAATGCCAGGAAGGTCTGAAGAGGGGCCTTTCCTGAGTAAGCAGGTAGTGTCTCACCACTGGCACCTGACAACATCACAGTGTTGGCCAAGGAGTCCAGATCTGACATAGGACAGTCCATTTTGGAGTAACATACTATGGCCCATCAGTCAGAGGACACTCCGGATAGTCATAGACCTACTTGGGGGAAGGAGGTGACTTTGTGGGTGTGTGTGTGAGTTTGTGGTTTTGTCTAATGATCTGAGAATAGGTAGGAAAGTCGGTTTGTTAGGATTGGAGTGGACTGTTTCTAGTAAGTCTTTTGACAATGTGAGTGTTTCTATGTCTGTTTATCCCACTGTGTCCGTGGTTGTAGACATTAGAAAAGAGAATGCATCAATGGATGTGTCCTGAATAGTAGAAAGCTTCACAACATTCATCCTGCCCAATTTATGAATGGATTTTGGCTTGCCTAATGGATGGGCAAAAACCACTGTCTTCCTAAATTCCTGTTTTCTTCTTGAATTCTGGCCACTCTCCAGAATAGGCTCATGGTTTTGTTTCCAAGACATGTACCACCTCCAAGCTCTGTGACATGGCTATGTACTGGATAGCTGAAGGGAATGGGATCATCTCGGAAAACTCAGATATCATTCCAGAAACCCTGCCTTGGGCCATTTGCTTACCTATTTTCTGTTGCCCTGAATGTCAGAAAGGTCTTTGCCTCAGGCCACCCCTTTGTGAAGCCTGAACAATCGGTTTTCAATGGAAATTAATGGGCATCAGCTGTAGATCTTTGCTTAATTGCTTTGGAAAGGGATGTGTCTGCATCAGACTCTTGGCCCTGTGTGAGGTTGTTGAATAGATTCTCAGCACCTGATGGATCTAACGAACAATTACATGTGTGCTTCCAAAACCAAAATGGCCAAAAAAGCAGTCATTGTGGACGAAGTCTCTCGCTTTCCTCTGTAAGATTCCTGATCTCCATCAAGTGAAAATAGGGATCCTTTTTGTCAAATGAGTTCTTCAATCCCTGCAGAGGATAGCCCATAGGTGCTTGGGTTTTCTCATGATTCCAATTCACATAAAGAATCTATACCCGAGAGTCAGGAGGCCTCAAATTGGAGAATCAGAGCAGTATTTACGGCAGGCTTATTTGATCACTCCTGGTTCTCAGGAAGGGTGTCCAGGCAACCCTGACTTTAGGCAAATGACGGGCAAGGGAGGTTATTTTGTACACTCTCTTGGGCTGAGTCCCTCATGGAAACCTCCAGCCACAGGTTATGATGAGTGTCTATATGGAAGAAGATGAGGGCCTTGTGGGTGTGTTTTGGTTTTAATTGTGGTCATTTGTTTGGCGGTTGGAAGTGATGACTGGGTCTATCTGGGCTTGAACTCTGGTGTGATTCCCCTTAGAGTCTGAGTTCTGGAACTGATCTCAGAGAAATATTGCCATAAACTGCATTCAGATTTCAGGAGGCCACGCATGGGATTCGCCCTTGGAAACTGAGATCAAATACCAGGGTGGCTTTCCACAGAGCCTTGGAATATCAGCTAGGATATCACATGATTTTATTCTGAAAGATTTGGCAGCCATAGTTGACAGTCAGAACACCCATGGACGTCACATTAAAGACCTCAATGGGCCTGGCTTCATGTGACCTTTTGACCACTCTATGGGAAGACTTGCCTGTGAGATTTCTCCAGAGAATTTAATGAAAATAGCTTCCTCACATTTAATAGTTCCTGAATAAACTGAAACCCACAGTGCCTCCAACTTCATCCAAGAAAAATGGCTAGATAAATACAATAAAATCTTTGAAATTCCCTTAACCAGGTGGCACTGGAGAACCTTTAGATGTCTTGTTGCTGATCATGAGTGTACCAGAGAATGCCATGATTGACCGGGTTTCATGAAAATGGTGTAGAACAAAGATGCCAGTAAGTTGGAGCCTGCTGAGTAGTGGGCCTATTGCAGTGGTGGGTAGGTGTGTGATAATACATATGTGGTGTGGCCATGAGGATTTGCCATTGCTTTCCAAATGGTTTGTGACTGACATGGTGAAGCCAGCAGACCCTTCTATGTAAAGGCATCATGTTATATGGAGAGGTTTCTGGTCTAAGTTCAGAGTCAGATTTCTAAGGACAAGGGGGCAAGCTCTGTGAGATCAAAGCCTGGTTGGTGCATTCTCCTTCAGACCCTGACCCACCACAAGTGACAGAACTCCCTCCAACACTGGGTTCCTGTTGAACTCGTTGTATTTCATAAAGCATATACCAAACTCCCAGTACAGCAGCAAGAAACACCACAAAAAGTGGAGGATGACCAAATGGCTTCACAGTCCACACGGGGAGACACTTAGCATCCAGTGGCCACAGTTTACCTACAAACAGAAAATTCAGCACTGCTGTCTCATGTTCATTAGAATACAAGAAACCATGTCCTCCAGGTCACATAGATGCAGACTCAGCTTTGATGGTATCACTAGAAAGGAAGCTAAAGCTCCTTACAACAACATATATTTCAAGTGCCCAAACTCAGAGGAAGTTTCTCAAGAAGTGTTTAGGCCAGCAGAGCTCCATGTTTTTGGAGTGATTACCTGTTAGACCAGGACACAAGAAAAGACCACTGACTCTAATTAAAATCAAATTTAATTAAGCTTATTATTTCCACCGGCTGTGCTGCCTCTCCCTCACAAAATGGCGGGAATAAGACAGCAACCCCAGCTTTCCTACAGGCAGCTTAATAGCCCAGAAAATTACACAAAAGGGGGTTTACAGATAACAGAACTCTGACAAACATCACACTAATGGCAGTCTACATCTTTTTTGCTGTCCCTACATCAGAGTTCATGAAGACCATTAGAGCCTCAGAGAGGGTTGTTGTCTCGCCAGAGAAGGCAAATATTAATGATGTGTCACTAAAGTTTCAGAGAGGGCTGCTATCTGGTCAGAGAGCCGGGCATGGGTGAGTTCCAGGCGTGGGCAGGCATTCCAAGCAGGTTTAGAATTTGAAGTGATTTATGCTAAAGCCAAAATTATCTTTTCATGGCTTTTTGGCAAGATGGCTCCCAATTTTAATTAAAGATCAGGTTGGGTCTATCATTCCCCCCTTTTCTTTGTGTCCCTTTCAAATCTTTGATAGATTACGGGAAGAGCACTGAGGAAATTTTAATCCCTCAGGTAAGAGTCTCCAAATTTTTAGAACTCACCCAAAACCGATCTCCCTGATTTTACCTGACTTAATTAATTACTTATATTGATAGTCTATTTATCTTTCTCTCCATTGTTTTAAGAAGAGTGGTGTCACTCATTTTTTCTTCTTCTGACCTGAGACAGGGTGACATGAGTGGGCATGGCATGAGGGACATGAGTTGCCTTTTAGAAGTCAGTTGAGGGACATGAGTTGCCTTTTAGAAGTCAGTTCGGTTTGAAGTCTGATTGGGGAAGAACAGGTTGTAAAGCCATCTGGGGATGGGTTCTTCTATGAGAGAAACAAAAACCATTAGTACTGAAAAAATGTTGCAGCAGCTGGAACATGTCACTGTATAGAAGTTCCATCACCAGTCTTTAATATCCCCAGTTATCCGGACTGTCAACTTAACTTGTACTGTTACACTTGTCCCTCCCCATAAGATACAGTTTAATAATTTAATGTCATCTGATCTTGTAAAATCTTTTTACTAGTATGACCTCTGTGTCTCTTAGAGAAACCTTTAATTCTGTTACTCAGGGATGGATAATTGTACTAGCAAACACCAAGCCTACCTGTGTAGGTTAGGAATATCTGTAGGCCTTAAACTGAAAACTTATCCCTGTGGCAGGTCTTCTTGATAGTCTCTTTTTATAAGTATCAGGCATTCCTTTCAGAGAATTCTTCTTTGTAGCCACCAGTCTTACTTATTTTGGGAGGCAAACATAAAGTGCATACCTTAAAATTATATTATTATTATTATTATAATTTAAAATGCCCAGGAATGGATGTATTTTGTTCTTAACTGTCTTTGCTAAGTGTTTAAGATGAAGCAGTCAAACTGACTTTTGTTTCCATCTATTGTTAACAGTCAGCTGACCTTTTATGGGAGTCAATTCTGGGGAAACTTGAGAGCAGATTCTCAGTTCTGCTAGTGCCATTTGCGCTAGGTGGGTCCAGATCTTGCTTGACCATTTGGCTTCCCTCGGAAGCATCAGGGATGTCTCCTTTCTTTGATGACTCTCCTCTTCATAACAAATACCCTGATTGGCTTTCTGTTCTCCAGTGGTCTCATTAATCTCCCTGATCAGGAGGAGGTTATGTGGCTCAGAGTTTCAAAGCTCTTTAGAGAAGTTCCCTGTTCCCTGGATTCAGACTGACTCAGAGGGCAAAAGCCAAATATTGGTTTTCTTGGCGCTTTTCATTTAACTTTAATTTTAAATCCTAATCTTAAACATCCAGCAAATAAATTTTAACAGCCTTATATTAAGAGTACTGGGCTTTAATGTCTATAATTATATCATTATCTTTTTATTAATTGGGAACTGTATTTTTCTGTCTATATTGTAAGTAATGACTTATTATCTTGAATAAACCCATGTTGTGTTCTTAAAGCAACACGTTTGTAAAACAGTAACAGAGAATCTTTAGATCACTTATAAAATAATTTCAAAATAAAATTAACAAAAGTAAAAATACTTAGCTTGTGTAATAACTACCCTGAATTTTTTGGCTGAGTTATACATTATATCCCCTGTTTGAGATCCTAGGAATATTGACCTCTAAAAAAACCAACTTTTTAACATAACTTTAAAGAAATATTATCTGACCTACTGGTTTTGTAGTCATTCTCACATGTAGTAACAAGGGACACAGAGCCTTATCTCAGGTAAGTCAGGGATCTTTATAAATCTTAAGTATTTTAGTTCTAAAGATAATCTTTATTTATAAATATCATTTGACAAAGTTTACATAAATTGTTTGAGGTCACATGAACATTAGCTAACACCATATGATATCACATTTAAAACATGAATTAAAGAAAGGCTGAAAGTTTTTAACCTTTACATCGATTAGGCTCTCATTAACTAAAAAATACATTTAAATTTTTCCCCAATGTAAAAAGTAACATAAAAGTTTACATATCTTATTGATAACAGGTAAATAAATCCCCAATATATTTTTTTACCATAAAACTTCAGAGCACCAGCTTGATATAATGCTCTTTTAAAGTTTCTACCTTACAGACTTGAATACATATAAGATATGAAAACATTGATAGCATCACAATTACATTGATGTTTCTACATTAACCAAGTTTAGCTTTTAAAGCAATGGCAGTACAGTGCTCTAAAATAACAGTTCTTATTTAATCAGTTGTTTAATTTTTATGGTTGCTTGCTCTAGAGAAAATAAAACTTAATGAACACAACGTTATGGGTAAACTTATGTTTTAAGAAATTTCTGTCTCATTAACACATGACTGATTTTTATATTCTTATACAGACTTTAATAAAAACTTATTCAGACCTTAGTAAATCAATCAGATATCTAACAAAAGTACTCATGAATGAGTAATCCCAATCAAATTTACTTTATTTATTTATCAAAATATTAGAGAAATGTATTGACAGTGTAAACCATTTTTATGTTGAAGGAAAGGTCCTAGTACCAAGGCATATTAGACATTTTGTAGATATTAATATTTTATTAGATTTTTGAACACCTAGAAAAATTTGTAAGCTTAAATTTAAAGACATTGATTTTTATCTGTTTATCCAATTTAAATTGAAACATTTAAATCACGTGAATTAAAGATCTTTGGATCTCCTATTTAAATTTGTTTTAATGAGCGCTTTTTTATGAGCGCTCCTTGTATATGTTAGTTTGTGTATCATATATATGATATACAGACATATGTATATATAGACATACAACACATAACAAAAGTGTGCACACATAATAATAGTAAAGGCCTTGTAGCTTTTCTCAGGTGAAATCTCCATTGCAATGTTTCAAAATGACTACAATTGGTCAAAGATAGAACTGATCTGAAAAACATTAACCTAGGTCTGTATGCTCAAAATCATGAGCTCAAAAAAAAAAGTATCTAAGGAAAAAAAAAGAGTCCTAGAAAAAGTGACTGGCTAGTAATTAGTAAATACCATACAATTTACCTTTTTTTTTCCCCCTTAGGCCTCAAATCAGTCTCCTACTAAGATTGCAGGCTTCTTTCATTTACATTTCAACATAAGTCATGGCTGAGGTCTGGAAGGAGCAGAAAAAACTGCTATTCTGAGCAGACACCTCAGGCCTAAGGCATTTAAACCATAATTTTGAGGTTCGGATGTTGAAAATTATGATATAAATTTAAGATACAATTCACAAAATTTTATATCTTTACATCTTTTTTTTGTCAACAGATACCATTCTATGATTTACTATCCTTGTCCAAATTAATGCACTGGTACACACAGTGATATTTTCCCAGGCTATCCAATTCAAAATTGGTGAAAAAAAGACTGTATGATTGGGAAGTTACTTGCCAACTTGGAAGTAGAGTTCTTCAGTTTTCCATCCTAAGTATTTAAGTTCTCTGGCATGAATTATCTGAAATCATAAACTAAACAATTACCTAAACCCGACTTTTAACTGCAAGATTGTGCAATGCTTCAAAAACCCATTCAGATACCAGATTGTTAAAATAAAACATCATCATTTAGACACACATTCAGCTAAGATCATTCCCAAGAAACAATTTATAATATCAACACATTATTGCACATGTCTTAAAGGGCCAGATACAAAGACACAAGACAGACAGAAAGGAGGTCCAGACTATGGCTGTCAGAGAGAACCCATTAAACCAGAGCAGATAAGAGAAAAATCTCCTCTACCAGTGTGCACCATAGATATCCACAGTGGGGGGGGACCACATGTTTTAACAGAGGGGCAACCTGAAATGTAAAATAAAGTGTCTCCATGGTGACTTCACTGCATTTAGTGTCCCCTTTTTCTTTTTCTCTTTTTTAACAAGACAGAGGTGGCATAATTCTTACAGTTCGGAAAGGAAGGAGGTAATTCCCTGAATCAACAGGGCTTTGGCAGCTGCTGGGAGTCCCTCAGTCCTTCCTTTTACTTACAGGATTAGCTCCTCTTGTTCAGTTCCACACCAAGCATGCTTCATCTTCTAATATTCCAGTAGACAGCTCTCACAAAGTTCCGGGGAGGAGGGGGGGTACCAAATTTGTAAATTAAAGTTCGATTCCTGAACTTGAAGCCAATTAATACCAATTTAATAATGAGGACTGAGTTTTGAGAAAAAGAAAAAGGGAGGTTTATTGCTTTGCGAACAAAGGAGAAACACAGGGGACTCTGCCAAATGTTGTGACTCTCTTGATCTGGAGCGACAAGGGGTTTTAAAGGAGTTTCACTTGTTAACCTGGGAGATGCTCAGTTCTTAGGTCCCCAGCAAGCATTGCCCTCTGCAATGGGTGTGCTCCAGGCAGCCAGCTAGGAGCTTCTGTCATCCTGCTTAACAAAGGGTGGTAAAGTTCATCGCAGTTCCCTAAAACACAGTCCAAAGGGGCGTCAGGCTTACTCTCTTTATTACCCATTTTTACGTCCAAAATACTTAAGTTTTTACCACTGAAATCACACAACAAAACAAACAAAAACAAACAAAAAATCAAAAAGATAGAAGACAAAACAAAACACAAAAAACAGAAAACCGGCGCCTAAACAGAAAAACAGTGGAACAGTGCAACATCTTGCTATAGCTCCAGGGTACGAGCGCGTGCGTGCCTGTCGGCCCCTCTCTACAGTTCCAGAGGAATTCCCTACAGAACAGAACAGAGGACAGAAAGATTCTCGTTACTCTCCTGGAAAGGAGTATATGTGAGCCTCCCAAGGCCACATCTCTGTCATCAGAAAAGATCTCCCTTAACCGGATATCAGATGTTATAAAGGCGCCCCTTACCTATGGAGGACTCCTCCACCAGGTGCTTGCTAATAGTTTTGGTGCAGAGGTTCACTGCAGTGCTCCCCGGACTAAAGGCTCTCTTCCTAATATAGAGAAGATGGACCAAATCAGGCCTGTGTGGAGAGCTGTTTCTTGGTGCCTATGGTTGATATACCATTCTAATTTGTGAAAGTGCCACAGAAAGTAGGGTAAGCCTCCTTCTCATGGTACGCTTGAAAGCAACTGTTTGGACAAAGTGGTTGCCAAGGCAGTGACCTCATTCAGTTCCTGAAGGATGCAACCTCACCTCACTTCCTTGGTAATGGAAATCTCTGAACTTGGGATGCAGGAAGCCAGGCACACAGAGTCAGTCCCAGTCCCAGTCCTAGTGGTCTCACTTGATTCAATTTAGCAAGGACAGAGTCAGTCTTTCTTGGTACCTACTGATGTGAGGATGGCCAAATGCCAGGAGTACTCTGAAGAGGGGCCTTTCCTAAAAAAGCAGGTACTGGCTCACAGCTGGCTCCTGACCACTTCACAGAGTTGGACATATAGTCCAGATCTGAGACAGGATAGGCCATATCGGGGAAACATAGTATGGCCCAGCAGTCAGAGGACACTCCCGATAGTGAGAGACCTATTTGGGGGAAGGAGGTGCCTTTGTGGGTGTGGATGTGTGTTTGTGGTTTTGTCCCATGTTCTGAGAATAGGTAGGAAAGTCGGTTTGTTTGGTTTGGAGTGATCTGTTTCTAGTAAGTTGTTTAACAAGGCCAGTGTTTCTATGTCTGTGTATCTCACTGTGTCCATGGTTGTAGACATTAGAAAAAGAGAATGCATCAATGGATGTTTCCTGTCTAGTAGAAAGTTTCCCAGCATTCATCCTGCCCAATTTATGAATGCACTAGGGCTTGCCATATCGATGGGCAACACCTGCTATCTTCCTAAGTTCCTGTTTTCTTCCTGAAATCTAGCCACTCTCCAAAATAGGCTCATGCTTTTGAGTCCACGATATGTACCACCTCCAAGCACTGTGACATGGACATGTACTGGATAGCTGAAGGGAATGACAAGCATCTCAGAAAACTCAGATATCAATGTGACCAGGAAAGTCTCAGTGGAGAACCCCTGCAATGGGCCTTTTGATTGCCTATTTTTCTGTTGCCCTGAATGTCAGTAAGTTCTTTGCCTGAGGCCACGCCTTTGTGAATCCTGAAGAAAACAGTTTTCAAACGGAAATGAATGGGCATCACCTGTGGCTCTTTGCTTAATTGCTTTGTAAAGGGATGTGTCTGAATCAGCCTCTTGGTCCTGTGTGAGCCTGTGGCTTAGATTCTCAGCACCTGATGGATCTAAAGAACGATCCCATGTGTGGATCCAAAATCAAAATGGCCAAAGATCAGTCACTGTGGATGAAGTCCCTCACATTCCTCTGTAAGGTTCCTTACCTACATCAAGTGAGAATAGGGATCCTTTGGGTCAAATGAGTTCTTCAAAGCCCTGCAGATGCTAGCCCATAGGTTCTTGGGTTTTCTTATGAATCCAATTCAAATAAAGAATCTAAACCCCACAGTCAGTAGGCCTCAAATTGGAGAACAGAGCTGTATTAATGGCAGACCTGTTTGATAACTCCAGGTTCACAGGGAGGGTGTCCAGGCCACCCTGACTATTGGCAAATGAGGGGAAAGGGAGCTTATTTGGAACACTGTCTTGTGCTGCGCCTCTCATGGAATCCTCTTGCCAGAAGTTATGGTGAGTGTCTATATGGAAGAAGATGAGTGGCATGTGGGAGTGTCTTGGTTTTAATTGTGGTCATTTGTGTGGCGGTTGGAAGAGATAATTGGGTCCACCTTGGCTTGAACTTTGGTGTGATTCCCCTTAGAGTCTGTGTTTTGGAATTGACCTCCGAGAATGTATAAGGTCCTATGCCATTGTATATCCATATTTCTGGGACATCACTACAGAATGTAATTCAACGCTAAGTATACCAATCAAGAGCCCAATGAACTTCTGGGCTTCAAATCTTACCTATATTTCTGTTTTCATACTTATATTGAAAGGTTAATAAAATAGGTACTTGTCACTTCTTGATTTTCTGTATGCTTAACAAAACACTGTTGAAATCTTGAGAACTGTTTGCTATTCTTGTTCCCAGAATGTGCTGTCCCCAACTGCCAAACTGCAGAATGTACTCGGTCAACCAGTTGCACGCAAACCGCCCACTCGCCCTTACCCATCAATTAACTTCCCACCCTGCCCTCTCCAAGGAAAATATATAAGCACTTCTTAAGCTGTTCTCAGGGCTCTCTGCTCTATTCAAGAGAGCTGTGAGCCCTTGCATGCCGGACTCCCAATAAAGCCTTTGCTGTTGCATGAGACAGTCTCTTGGTGGTCTCTTCAACCGACCCTCGCCCGATCTTTACATCTCGTGGCCCCAGTGAGATCCGGCAGCCGCAGATGAAAGACCCCCAACGGGCTCCTCTGGGGGTAAATAAGGCCCCTCTTTCTGGTTTCAGGATTCAGGTTAGGGTTTCACAAAATGGCTATTGGTAGAGCGTGAGCTCTCTCCCACGGTGACTGACACACATGTCACAGAGCCACAGGCCATGTCCCTGGGGGATGAACTCATGAAATCGAGGAACAATAGTCTCCTTGATTCAGTGATATTTTGTTTCGGATTCGGTATTGCCAGCCCATCATGTTTTGCCGGCTACTCAGTCCTGGTCTCAGTATTGGACGTCCATTGCCTGTCTTTATTGTCTTGTCTTGTCTGTGTCATGTGTCATTGCTTTTATTGTCTGTGTATATTTCATTATGGGACAGAGCACTTCAATGCCTCTGTTCCTGACCCTTGATCACTAGACCAAAGTCTGCTTAAGGGCTCAGAATCTTTCTTTTTCAGTAAAATGCCGGATCTGGCAGATTCTGTGTCTCAGAATGACCCACCTTTGTAGTCGGATGGCCCCTAGAAGGATCTTTCTACTTCGCACTAATTTGAAAGTTCGAGATATTGTCTTTTAGCAGGGGCCACGTAGACATCCAGATCAACATCCATATATCTTAACTTGTCAGGACCTCTACAAATCTCCTCCTCCAAGGATGAAGCCTTTCCTTGTCCCTGCACCCGCTCCTACTCCTTCCCCCACGATTCTATCTCTTTAACTCTCTGCTCCTCCTCTTGCAACCTCTGTTCTCCATGAGTCTCAAGACTCTACTGAACTCTCCTCCCCCTCCTTATCCTCTGCCTTCATCCCCCAACTCCCAACACCCTCTAAGTGATTCCCCTGCTGCTGACTCAGCCTCTCCACCATTCAAAGAAGCTAGGATGGCCCAGCACCATCCAGATGACTGTCCCGTGGCACACAGAGCCCCTGCTTCCCTGGAGGAAGCTGGCCCGGCTAAAAGAACTCAGAGAACTCCCCAACGTTTTTACACCTGCCTACTTGGGATAACTGCCAACAACTCCTAGGGACTTTCTTTATGACAGAGGAATAAGAGAAAAACCTCCAAGAAACTAAAAAAAAAAATCCTCGGACCTGATTGGCGACCAACACAACTTCCCAACATAATCAAAGCCAGCTTACCCTTAAACCAAACCAACTGGAACCCCAACACCTTTGAAGATAAAGAGCATCTGTCCAATTATTGCCTGGCTCTAATAGCGGGTCTCCAAGGGGCTACTAGGTGACCAACTAATTTGGCCATGGTAAGAGAAATTATTCAAAGGCCTGATGAATCTCCCTCTTTGTTTCTAGAAAGAATTATGGAGGCATATAAGAGATATACTCCTTTCCATCCTCAGGCAGCGGATCAAAATTCATCTGTAACGATGGCCTTAATTGGGCAAGCTGCCATGGATATTAAAAAAATTTAAAACAGAGATTTAGTCAGAGAAGCCGAGAAAATATACTAAAAGAGAGAAACAGGGAGAAAGAAAGGGAGCAAAGGAAGGATGAGAGAAGCAAAAGACAGACTAAGGGATTGACCAAGATCCTGGTCACAACAAGAAAGAGGCCAGAAATTAAGACGTAAGGTGACAGGAAGGGATACCTGGGGCCATGCCAGAGGCCACCCCTGGCCTCAGATCAATGTGCCTACTGTAAAAAAAAAGGATACTGGGCCAAAGAGTGCCCTATAAAGAGACAGCCACGCCAGCCAGCCATTCTGACTCTGGAGCATGACTAAAAAAGTTGGGGCTCAGATCACTTCCCCTAGCTCAGGGTAACTTTTGAAGTGTAGCGGACCCCAGTAAACTTTGAAATGAAAACAGGAGCAGTATACTCAGCCCTTAAGGCCCCATTGGGCCCTCTATCAAATAAAAGGTCTGTAGTTCAAAGAACTAATGGCAGTAAATATCGGGCTTAGACTACTAAGAGGACCATGGACATTGGGAAAGGAAAAATCTATCACTCCTTCCTAGTAATCCAGGAATGCCTGGACCCATTGATGGGCAGAGATCTGCTCACCAAGCTCTTGGCCTAAATAACTTTTAACCCTGAAGGCCCCCAAATGAAATTTCTAAATTCTTCAGTAAAAACTCCTATAGTCATGGCTTTAACTATATTAGTAGAAGATGAACATCCACTCTTCACACCCCCCAAGACTGATCAAACAGGCAAGCTACACCAGAAATGGATAACAGATTATGCAGATGCCTGGGCAAAAACTGCTGGGTTAGGCCTGGCCGTGAAACAACCTCCAATAACAGTGGAGTTAAAAACCTCAGCCTCCCCAATCAATGTCACATAATATCCTCTAAGCAAAAAAAGCTAAAGATGAGATAAGGCCCCATATTCAGAAATATCTGGACTTAGGGGTCCTAAGGCCCTGTCAATTGGCCTGGAACACTCCCCTGCTACTAGAAAAAAAAAAGCCAGGAACCGGGGACTATTGTCCTGTTAAAGACCTAAGAGAGATCAACAACAGAGTGCAGGACATTCACCACACGGTACCTAATCCGTACAATCTGCTTAGCACTCTGAACCCTGAGCGGAAATGGTATACTGTTCTGGACTTAAAAGATGCTTTCTTTTGCTTGCCTCTGCATAAAGATAGTCAGTTGCTGTTTGCTTTTGGTTGGGTAGACCCAGAAACCTGAACGTCTGGTCAACTAACTTTGACTAGACTCCCACTGGGGTTCAAAAACTCCCCCACTCTCTATGATGAAGCCCTCCACAGAGATCTCAGCAATTTCAGAACTATGCACCCCAAATCACCCAGCTTCAATACGTGAATGACCTGCTACTGGCAGCCAACACCAAGGAAAACTGTGAGTCTGGGACCCAAGCACTATTATATGAGCTTGCTCAACTTGGGTATAGAGTTTCGGCCAAAAAAGCCCAAATTTGCTAGCATGAAGTAATCTTCCTGGGCTGTTACCTTAGGGGCAGTAAACGATGGCTCACTGAGCCCAGAAAACAAACCATTGTGTAGATACCACCCCCATTTAACAGGAGACAACTCAGAGAGTTTCTTGGGACTGCTGGCTTTTGCAGGTTATGGATACCTGGGTTTGCGTCTTTAGCTGCTCCTTTATACCCGGTGTTAATGGGAGATGCCCAATTCCAATGGACCCCTGATCACCAGGAAGTTTTTGATAACATCTATGGACACTGACACTGAACGCCTCAACTTCACTGAGCTCAGGCTGCAATTAGAGCAAGCCCTACACTACGTTAAAAATGTACACCAACTCACTCACCTTGGTTCAATGAAACTGCAGGCATTCCTGTAGGATTAAGAACAGAGTTTTCCACTAACCGACTCACAGTTTCCTAGAGGAAAGCACCTACGGGGAACCAGAAAACGACAATTTTGGGAAGTGGACAATAGTGAAATTAAGCCAGCAACATATGGACTTAAATATCTCCTAGTCTTTGTAGATACATTTTCAGGATGGACTGAAGCCTTACACACAAACGCACACACACAAACAAAAACAACCAAACTGCACAAATGGTTTTCAAGAAGATCCTGAAAGATATTTCTCCAAGATACGGTCTGCCTAAGGCAATAGGGTCTGATAATGGACTGGTGTTCATGGCTCAGGTAAGTCAGGTGTTCACTGGGACCCTGTGGATTAATTTGAAGTTACATTATGCTTATATACCCCAGAGCTCAGGACAGGTAGAAAAAATAAATAGAACCATTAAAGAGACCTTAACGAAATTCAGCTTAGAGCCCGTCATAAAAGATTGGATTATGCTCCTGCCTTATGCACTGTTTCATGCGAGAAATACTCCCTCTCTTTCTTTGTGTAACCTCACCCCCTATGAAATTCTCTATGATGCCCAACATCCAGTAAAGAACCTAACCCCAACTCTAAGGCCTAACGATCACTTCCACACCCCCTTGCTTGACAGACTTAAAGTCATTGAAAGAAATCAGCGATACCTGTGGAAACAGCTGGCCACTGCCTACCAACCTTGGGAGGAGGGGACTCTAAGTCAATATCAAGTAAGAGACTTCGTCTACATAAGACAACATCAGGTGTCATCTCTGGAACCCCACTGGAAAGGAACATACCAGGTGCTACTTATAAAACCGAAAGCGGTAAAAGTAGACAGAATCACTTTTTGGATCCATGCCTCTCATCTCAAGCCTTCGCTGTGTCCAGACTCTTGTTGGAAACTGGAAAAGCCTGCTAACCATTTCAAATTGCGTATTCGCTATGTGGATAAGACTATAGACTCTCTCCTTGGCCACCAGTAGTTCTAACCCTCATCATTCCGTTCAGCAGCAATGGCTGATCACAAATCCTACTAGACAAGAAGTATGGTCTATCTCGCATACAGCCCCTTAGAGACCTGGTGCCCATCTATCCACCCAGACATTTGTCAGCTCTGTATAGGTCTTTCCTATTGAGATATCCCTGATGAAGAGGATCCCACTAAAATTCCATTAAATCTCTTCTGTACCATAGATAATGGAAACAAACATTATGGATGCAGGGACACGCGAGACAGATTCAGGTTGGCTAGCCTACATTACTATGTTTGCCTAGCGGACTATCAAAGGCACAAACAGCCAGGGGCTGTGTCGGGGAGAAGCCGACTTCTTGTGTAAGTCAAGTGAATGTGAGCATACAGGGGCTGCCTGGTGGAACCCAAACTCCTCATCAAATTCAGTACACAGCATTGGCCATATTACCAATTAGACAACCAAATACTATGGCCCCCAGAGGGTTCTCTAGATCCTCAAATTCTGCGTGAAATTTTTAACTTTGGCAAGTTCTCAAAAGGGGGAAATTTCCTTATGTGGAATCCTTTTCCTCCTTTGCTCACATCCTGTACTATGCTTCTCCAATAGTTCCTCACCCTCAGCCTTCTGCTCTAGACTCTCTGCTATCACTCCCATCTTAGCAACCTGATTTCTCCTCTCCAATTACTAAATCAAAAACCCAAACCTCCGCTGGTTCTCAGAACATTGCCCCCTTGCTGAGTTAGCAGGTACCGAGGTACCCCTTCACCCACTCACTCCTCTCTTTTCCTGTCAGTGCCTGCACTAGGTCCCAGCAAGTCCTCTAGAAAGCTAACCCAAAGGTCAAACCAGCTGATAAGAGGCCTCAGACCCCTATACAAGATGTAATAAAAATGGCCTTTAAAGTTGCTTTGTCATCACTGAAAACAGGTTTCTAAGAATTTAAAGTCCCTCAAAGGCTTTTTGGAATATTTACTCCCATCTTCCCCTCTGCTCTACCTGTTCTACTGCTCAAGTTTTGTTTTAGGAAAATCCCAAACCCCTTTCCCATTTTTCTTTTACATCTCTCTTTCCTCATTCTTAGATCCACGGAGCTGCTCTCAGCCTCGACTACCCCGTCTTCCCCCTCTGTACTAGGTCCATAGAAATGTCTTAAATGACCTTCTCCAGAAGTCTTCACCAAGGCTTACTTTAGGTCTTTCAGCAAAAGAGTCCCTCTGAAAGAGTTCAATGTACATAAACTTGCACTTTTCGTGTTGCCCTGTTCTACTTGACCACTGGCTGGAAAAATCACCACCCCTAAGCTAGACACCTCCTTACCAGTTTTTCACAAAATATGTGAACAAGGCCTCTGGCCTTGAGCTGGGGCTTCACCGAGATGGCTACATTTCTAAGATAAAAATGTTAGCAACTGGGCTCCATGGTGACAGCTGGCAGGGAGAAAAAAAAGAGACAAAAAAGCTCTCCCCTTCCAAGGTGTCCTTGAAAAGTTAACTTGCCCAGAACAGAGGAAAAAAAAACAGAAACAAAAACTAATTTTTGTGAATTTCTGCAGACTGTGAACTTCTGAGCCCCTTCCCTTACATGTTGGGTACAAACTCTAAAACTACCAAAACTTGGGTTTCAGGGGATTAATTGATTACAAAAGAAGCAATGCCCTCTAAATCCGGATGCAACCAAATAAGAATGTTTTCCTCACTTTGGTGCTATCTTAGGTGCATTTTCTTGTCCATCCATAAAACAGTATAATTCTATACACTTTAACATTATTTATGTTTTCATAAAATGGTCAATAGATGTGATTAATTATGTAATGATGTAGATGTTTTTCAGAGTGCTCTATCATGACGCAGGTTCATTTAAAGTTCAAATAGGGGGGCATACAACCCGGTTCCACCGGGAACCTGTATCCCTCACTTTAGCCATCCTATTAGGAATAATAATTGCTGAAGGCGTGGGCACAGGAAGAACTGCCCTAGTCCATGAGACACAACAAAGACACAATTAGAAGCAGAAATAGACCAAAGCTTAAAGACATTAAAAACCGACATCACAGCTTTACAGGAATTTTAACCTCTCTCTCTCTGAAGTTGTTTTATAGAGCAGGCGAGTGTTGGACCTCCTCTTCATGAGAGAAAGGTGCCTTTTTGCTTGCATTGAGGGAAGAATGTTGTTTTTATGCCGACAATACTGGAGTTGTAAAAGAATCAATGAGTAAATTAAGAAAACAACTTGAAGAGCGTCAAAGAGAGACAGAGGCCCCAGAAGGAAGGTTTGAGTCTTTGTTCACATAGTCAACCTGGTTAACTACGCTTTTATCTGCCAGGGCCGTTCCATTAATAATCCTCATATTATTGCTAACGGTAGGACCCTGTTTGCTCAACCGTGTAGTTTCCTTTCTAAACCAAATCGAACATGTTATTAAACCTAACCATACACTGTTCTCTCAATCTAATTTTACAGAAAAGTGGGGACAGAGTTGGTCTTAAAATA